>NC_046971.1:3448441-3493441 GCF_009769545.1 Cyclopterus lumpus | reverse complement strand
AGCTCCGCCTCCCTGTTCAAGGCCTTTTTGACACAATGTTGCAAGAGGAAGTTTATGGACACGTACATTTTTTTCAGGCTTCAGGAATGGAGATTCCCAAAAGACTAGGGGTATATTTTATTTAAGGGTAAAAAAAAATAGAATAGTGCATCGACTTTGCATGTGATCTACTCGAGACAAAAATGTCTCGAGTAGAAACGCAATAAAACAGACTTAATTATTTTCGCTATATCTCTGTATACTGCATCTGATTTCAAGTAGTGAGGTTTATATTCATGATTTATTATATATATTATATATTATATATAAAATAATATATATATATAATTACATTTATTATTATATAAATATGTTTTTAAGATCCACACTGTCACTGCATGTTTTGAAGTCATTAGCACATTCAAAACCGGATTCATGCTGAAATGAAAATGTTATTCATAAAACGGTAGCGGAGAGACTCGGAGGGCGTTGGCAACTCACGGAGAAAAGCTTGAAGAGAGGATACTGGAAGACCTTCCACTTCTTATCCTTGTAGGCGATCATGGGAACGTTGACTTTGCTGAGATATTGAGAGAACAGCAGAATCAGGCACACCGTGCTGTGGGGGGTGACAAGAGAAGACAGGTGAAGTTCCCCCAACGGCCCGGCCCTGGTTCACCACGGGGAGGGGGGGAGGTCAGAGCAAGTGAAAACATAACATTTCACACAGCGGGTGTGCCTAAGTGATGCTGACCGTCCTCCGTGTGTGTGTGTGTGTGTGTGTGTGTGTAAAGCGGACGTTGGAACATTGTAAAACACGCTCCTCGGGTTCCCCCTTTGAAGGGCATGTCCTGCTGCGCGTGAAGCGCCGCACGCTGTGCGCGAAATGCTGTTGTGGGCCCGATGCCGGCGTGTTGTTCCAATGGGGGAGCGGTCTGCAGCGGCCTGTGGAAACCTAGTTATGAAAATATACTGCTTTTGGTGTTTCCGTCAATCAAATCCCACGTAGGTGGAACGCCGACCCTAATCTTTAACATATCGAATGAAATGAATACAAAGTTCATAGAAACCGGATCTTATGTGAACGAGCAGGAATGCGGCAGGACGCCCGATGGGAGGGGGGGGGGCAGAGGAGTTGTGAGAATGTGCTCCTCGTCCTGTGAGGTACACAACACATAAAACCCCTGTGTATCCACCTTATTGCCGTATTTATGCCGCGGTATTATTAACACACACAAACAGGGGCGGCGCATTTGCAGGTACGTTTTTTTTAGATCAAGATCACGATTAATCATCATGCACTCGTTTATATAAACCGCCGACCCAAAATTAAATCAACAGAGCTCATCTTTCACGTTGTGACACGTTGCAGCTAATTAACAAATATTTGCATTAAATCTGTGCATTTTGAGATGTGCCCCAGCGTAGAAGAAGCAGCGTCCACTCACAGAGCAGCGATTCCCCAGTGGCCTCCAGACTTCTTGCCAGCTTCGATGAACAGCGACAGGCCGATGAGGTTGATGGTCGGCGCGATGGCCAGCGGGCCGATGTACTTCAGAACCAGACCCACCAGCCCAGAGAAGCCCAGGACGATCTGGAGCAGAGAGGCCACCAGGATGGCCCCCTGGATCTGTGCACGGGGCCACAAGGACACCAGTGAGCTGCTGCACATGGAACCACCTGTGCAGCATGTAGCATGCCAACAATGTTCCTGCAGGTATATTTAAACCTATATTAACTTTAAAGTCACTTTAAAAGGCTTTTCTACTACTGCGGATGATAAGAAAACAAAAAACAATTTGTGATTTTGAGAGAAATGTGAAATATGAAAACATGACATTTTGTTTTCTACTCATTTGGGGAAACAATAACCGGAATAAACATTACTGCAAGATCTTGCCATTTATCTATATACTGTAAAATCATTTTAATTTAATTTCCTTTTGATTTAGTTTGTGATTGAACTCATTTATTTACCATTAAAAGGTTTATTTTTTGTTTCACTATGCACATTCAAGCAAATGGGGAAAAAAAAAAATATATATTAGAGTTTATTTTCTGTAAATAAACATATAGCTGTAGTTGTGGTTCACTTATTGGCCAATAACCCATAGCTCAATTAAAGCAAAATAACACATCTAATACTATATTGTATATATTATTATAATGGGAATAATGATTTATGACTGAATAGTCTTTGGAATATTTATTATTATTACTTTTTTTAATTTAAAAACAAATACATTTGTTTAAAGATTTAAAATATCGGGAGTTTTATTTGAAACGTATTTGAAATACTGGGCTGTACCAAACTTTTTCGTCGAAAATTTGGCCTTTTCAACACATTTTGTTTGACCCAAATGTAGATATTTGACCCACATTTCTGTGTTTTTTTAAAACATATTAATCCAATACCCCCCCACCCCCCAAAGTCTTCTTCTGGATGGACGCACCTCACGCATTCGAGACATCCAGACCTCGTCGGGGTCCCCGCTCCGCGGCGAGCTGGTGCTGTTCTGCAGCTGCGTGGACGACGTCGCGGACGCCTCCGGGTCGGGGCACTGCCACTTGGGGAGAGCGAGAATGGCCAGAGTCGGGGTGATGAAACTGAACGTCCCCCCCTGAAGGATCGGTAACCTGCGAGAGAAGGGGGGGGGGTTAAAAAGGTCAGAGGTCACCGGATCTCTGTGCCCGACGAGGACGAGCTGGAAGTGTTCAGAGCACACTTGACAAGGTGGTGCTGAGAATATTAATGAGCACGACGCATTCCTCACAGACCTGGAGTCTGCTCGGTCCAGGAATAATATTTTATGTCATTATTTTTCCAAAAGAAATATCACTAACCCTATAATGCAAATTATAAATATCAATGCATAAATGTTCTGTTCTTGTGTTGCAGCTTATATTTTTTGCCTGGTTGTCTTTGTGTTTTTATTCCTTCATAGCACTATTAACTTCCTTATCATTAAATGTCAACGTCTTTGGATTTCACATCTCTGTTTTCTGGAAAAGGAAAAAGCCTCGAAATGATCTGCGTAAAACTCTGGAGATCAAAAGGCTTTTGAGGAAAAAACTATTTCCCGAACTCACGAAGGATGAATCTCATCTCCAGTGTTAACGTTGCCCGACTGATCCGCTTAAGACCACATGAACCACCACGGAGTGGAGCGTATAAATACAGATCAGGTTCCAACTGGTTCCCATGGTAACGTGAGACAGTCAGTTGGGCTCTTACCCGGTACCTCACTGGTTCCCATGGTAACGTGAGACAGTCAGTTGGGCTCTTACCCGGTACCTCACTGGTTCCCATGGTAACGTGAGACAGTCAGTTGGGCTCTTACCCGGTACCTCACTGGTTCCCATGGTAACGTGAGACAGTCAGGTGGGCTCTTACCCGGTACCTCACTGGTTCCCATGGTAACGTGAGACAGTCAGTTGGGCTCTTACCCGGTACCTCATTGGTTCCCATGGTAACGTGAGACAGTCAGTTGGGCTCTTACCCGGTACCTCACTGGTTCCCATGGTAACGTGAGACAGTCAGTTGGGCTCTTACCCGGTACCTCACTGGTTCCCATGGTAACGTGAGACAGTCAGTTGGGCTCTTACTCGGTACCTCACTGGTTCCCATGGTAACGTGAGACAGTCAGGTGGGCTCTTACCCGGTACCTCACTGGTTCCCATGGTAACGTGAGACAGTCAGTTGGGCTCTTACCCGGTACCTCACTGGTTCCCATGGTAACGTGAGACAGTCAGGTGGGCTCTTACCCGGTACCTCACTGGTTCCCATGGTAACGTGAGACAGTCAGTTGGGCTCTTACCCGGTACCTCACTGGTTCCCATGGTAACGTGAGACAGTCAGTTGGGCTCTTACCCGGTACCTCACTGGTTCCCATGGTAACGTGAGACAGTCAGGTGGGCTCTTACCCGGTACCTCACTGGTTCCCATGGTAACGTGAGACAGTCAGTTGGGCTCTTACCCGGTACCTCACTGGTTCCCATGGTAACGTGAGACAGTCAGGTGGGCTCTTACCCGGTACCTCACTGGTTCCCATGGTAACGTGAGACAGTCAGGTGGGCTCTTACCCGGTACCTCACTGGTTCCCATGGTAACGTGAGACAGTCAGGTGGGCTCTTACCCGGTACCTCACTGGTTCCCATGGTAACGTGAGACAGTCAGGTGGGCTCTCACCTGGTACCTCATTGGTTCCCATGGTAACGTGAGACAGTCAGGTGGGCTCTCACCTGGTACCGACGGCCGTCTGCAGGAGTGTGCATAGTCCCGACACGAAGAATATGGTGGAGATGAGCTGGCTCTTGGCGACGTTGTTGTCCTTTATGCAGAGCGGCTCGGCCAGGATCAGGGGGACCGCGATGATGCCCCCAAACGCCAGGATGTAATGCTGCGGAGGCAGGAACGGTATCAGTTTGGGGGAAAATAAATATTAAACATTTCTATTTGACAGCCAGGTTCGTCTTGGCTTCCTCTTAATTCTGCCGCTCTTTATTTTGATGTGTAAATAAGAAGTAAACCAAGAAGGAGCACCCACATTATCAACCTCGAGAGAACCATGGACAGACACGGACACGGACACACACACACACACACACACACACACACACACACACACACACAACCCCCGCGGCAGAGATATTAATACTTTTTTGTATTTTTTACTTGTGCTGAAAGTAAATAAAATGCATTAAAAGCATCTAAATTGACTAATGGAGCCGGTGAATCGCAAGAAATTATGAAAAATAAGACTCCATATCGCCCTTTATAAGAGCCGCTATTAATCAAGATAAGTGATTTCATGAAGTCTAGATTAATACAAACGAGCTGTCGCAGAGTTCATGTTCGATGGTTCTCCTCAAATCAACGCACATTTTATTTTGATTCAGTGCTTTATTGATTTTATTTCTTCAATTTATATAGCGCTTTTCTTGATACTCAAAGACACTTTACATAACACAATTAAAGCATCCTAAAAGCGAAAAAAATAAGAATAACTAAAATTACAGGTACAACAAATAGGGACTTTCTCAGTTGCTCGGACCCCAATAGATAAAAATAATAAGAACATATATATAAATGTTTTCTCGTGCGACATCTCTCTGATTCATTTTTTTAATGATTTAGTTCAGCCAAAGTTTATTGCGAAGGTAAATTTATAACATTATCGTGAAATCTCGTAAAATGAATAAACTTGAATAAATCAAGAAGAACTTTTTTCACAGCAACATAAATATATATTAAAGATGAATTATGACCCGTTTACAAAACATCATTGTGTGTTAGTCTGTCCATTGATGCAAAAAATTTGGATAAAGAAAAAAATAAATAATGAAATTCAAGGCAGATGCCGATAAGACTCAGCAGATTTACGGGGGTATTTTCTAACCTGCAGCTCCCATAAATCCCATTGGAGATGCCAATGGTCGGTTTCATGACAGGAAACTGGGAGGAGGATTCCTTCTGGAAGAAGGCTGCTTAAAAGGACGCAATTCATCTCCAGTAAATGTAATTGAATCCCAAAAAGAAGCTCCTCTTTACAAAGTTTAAACTACTCTGAATGAATTCATCCTTTACATGGCAGCTGGAGTAAATATTGAGCTAATCACGGATTACATGGTGGAAATGACTCAAAATAGTCCTATTGACTCCTGTTTGTTAAAAAAAACTACAGAGCCAAGATATTTCAGAAAATATAGTTTTTTAAAGAATGACGATGACGATGATGAAGATGTGTGTGGCAGGGAGCGTGGTAAAGTAGTGACAACACCAAGGAGGCAATTGGTAGGGAGAAGTTGGTGAGAGACGGTGTAGCTGAAGGTTAAAAGGTCGTGAATAACTCAATAAGTCTAGAAGAACTCGGGTTACAAATCAAAAACCAATGGAAGGAGAGGACAACCTGATAACCCCGATAACCCCACAGATGGCAAGTGAGTAGAGCTGCTGGACGACCTCTCTAAGGGTCACTCGATTCAATTAATCAATTGATTGATTACAGGAATCTTAAAACTTGTTTCTGGATTTGTGAAAAATTGGCCAAAGTCCAAGATGCTGTTGTCAATAAAAAAAAGCGTTCACACTGATTTCTAGAAAAAGGGGAGCTTGTGACCAAAAGCAAAGATTTCTCATAACATAGAAAAGCTGGAGAAAAAGCGATGATCCCCGAGTTAAAAGTGTTGGTTTTGCAGTTGTAAAAGCGTTAAAATTGGCAGAAATTAAATTTTTCGGTTAGGCTTGACCTCCTGCTTGGGGTCGGCTATTCATTTTTCTTTTGACGCAAAGCCACTCACTGGAAAGCTTCAAAACCAATAAAAAAAATGGCAATTATGAACATCAAGAGAGTTGTGGAGTTGTGACCGGGCGTCTGAACTTTGTGCTTTTATTCACGTAATTAAAGACATTTTTTTCTCCATAAACGGCTGCAAACAAATCCACCAGAATGCGGAAAAAGGTAGCGCCTCGACGCTCTGAATTTCCATCGCGTCTCCGCCAACGTTGAAACGAAACCTGCAGTCCTTGTTCAGGACAAAACTCATTTAAAGCTCATATTTTGCAGGACTTCCTTGTGACACATTTTACTGCATGATTCAAATGTCACGGCTGCTCAAACTCATGACCTCCTGGGTCTTCTGATTGAATCATGTGGACTCAAGCATGTTTTTTAAAGTTTTTTTCATCACCTCCTTTTTCCCATACAGTGCCCTGTGCATTAGAAATTGTCTTTTAATCTCTAATTTCTTCCTGTGAAGGACACCTTCCCGTCACCCCAGACGTCCGCCTACAATAAACCAAATAACGACCACCATTAGATCTGCTGGGTTGGCACAAAGCAACCAGAAGGTGCTGCTCGTCCAGGACAGGCCTAACTAAGGACTTTTAATTGCACACTGAGGGAAAAGAGCCCCATTGATCAAAAATAAGCTCCCGGCTGACGTTTTGAGGGCTGACATTCACACTAACCTGATAATACATCATCGTGTTACCACATGGAACCACTTACTGCAAGGCAGTGGAATAATTTATTTTGTAAAAAGTATTTAATAGAGTCGTAAGTGCGTCACGTTCACCGGGTCCGTCCTCGCCAAAAGACACATGCGGCGCTTTGAATCTTGGGTTCACCGGAGATGTGCTTGAGAGATTCTCTGAAAAAATCGAGTCATTTGGCACGAAGAAGTGTAAAATACGACCGGAGAGATATTAGTTGAAGACCACCAATTACTTGGCTTATGGACTAAGACTGACAGCCCTATTATTCACGACCCTATACCGGCTTGCAAGATTTAGCTAAACTCATCAATCAAGGTACAAATGTTCTACCCCAAGCTTCACCAATCAATACTATTTCTATCGCCATTGGGTTAAACGACTTCGTGCAACGCTAAAATCTTACGTTCTATGTGTTTATGTTCACGTTGAGCCGCGGGGATCTATTTACCTGGAAGCCGAGCAGAATGCAGAGGTACCACGGCGGCCGGTCGTTGAGGGAGTACACCAGATCCGCACTCTTGTCCACGGCCTCCTCGAGGGCCTCCGCCAGCGGCTCTTCGATGTCGACGGTCAGCTGCGGAGGTCCGTCACCGTCTTTGTCCTCGGGAAGGAGAGAGAGAGAGAGAAAAAAAAAAAAAAGGCGAACTAAAGCAACGGTAAAACAATTTGAGCAACGTTCAAAGGCGTCAAAGCGACGTCAAATAGAAAAACTATATTTTCTCCGGCCCACATCTTCTGGCAACACGAGCATACCTTTGATCACTCTACTGCTGAGCCAGAGATTCTCACGGAGCCAAACGCTTCATAATGGGTTTTTTCTTTTCCTTTGAAACTGAAGGTTGTTGAGGGAATTCCTTCCATGTTCACTTTTCTCAGCTCAGCTGACAGACATAAATACTCATTGTACCTAATGTGAGAGATGACGTGAGGATTGTGTGGTGATGATTAAAAAGGTGCTGAAGGCTGAACTGCAGCCGATTTCTTGTTTTCTCAAGAGGAGCCTTTGATGCGTTTCTTGAAAGCGAGTGGAAGGAAACGTCTCATTGCAACATAACTCGCTGTCAGCTTCAGCGGATCACAACATCCTGTGGTGTGAAATGAAGACGTGAGGCTATGTATGGCGAGGAGGCCACGAGGTCCTTCTTACTGAGCGTGGGTGACTTTATTTCTAATCGAAATATAGAAACATGGAGAAAAATTAATAAATACGTGGAGGAAAAAATGTATTAAAAAACCATTAATATACAGAACAAGCATTTATGAAGACATGGTGAACAACGACCGTGCGGTCACTTCTAATGTCAACACACAAAGCAGAAAACCCCCCCCCCCCCCCTCCCCCGCGGTGACAGCGGAGGCTTCTAAAAACACTGCGGCCTAAATTATTAACACTTACATTTTACAAAATAAACATTAAACAATTAATTAACAGTAGCCAGAAGTCACATCTTTCTCTTAAAGGGGTATACACGCTCGTGAGCGTAGAAGAGCTACGAGTAAGGGAAAAGGGTCTGCTAGCTTCGATGACTAAATCGCACCAGCGTTGTCGGGTGAATCATAAGCGCATCCTTAGGGGTCAGTAAAGATTCTCACCTCTACTCTGCAAGCAGATGCCTCCTCTCCTCAGGCCTTCAATACGTCGTCGTGACAAGACGGCTTTTAAGATTTTCGTCCACACGGAAAAAGTATTGGGCTAACGCAACTCTCCAAACTACGTGTGGCGTGTGTGCTGTCCATGCATGTGCCCGTTAAGGACTCTAAATCTGTTGGTCAGTTCACCAGATTAGTTAAACACCAGCGGGGGGAAACTTTACTGACGTTTTGAGTGACATATGTGTGTAATATGAGTTATTTTCCGTCATGCGTCGGCTAAATAACAATTTACGTGGCGTGTAATTCCTTCACTGTTTATGTCGTCAAAGGCGACCCCCATTAATCTTTGCTGGGTTCGCCTCAACGTACTCATAGAAACGCTGTATATTCCTTCAATTACCTGAAATAATCGTGTTACAGGAAAGACATGTTTTGCCATGTAAATCATTTTAGGTCCTTAGGCGTGCAACACTATCCTAAAAACACACATAGTGGAGGTGAGGTGGTCAGCATGTGACAGAAACAGTACTGTTCATGAAGATGTCAAAATAAAAGCCCCGACGCGATTCAATTCATGTGGACTTGTACAACGGCTTTGGTGAAAAAACTACTTTTCCCACTTGAAAATTCTAGTCTTGTGTGAACGCCAGATGTCCCAGGTTTCCAACCAGTCCCTTAACTCAACCTTTTATAGACGAGGGGACCAAAGGCATTAAATTAGTCTCTAAACTCCACGTCTCAATGTAACCAAGTCCACATGTGACTCGTGCGCACAGGCCCTTGAGAACTTGAAAACTCTCCGCCAGGTGCGTCTACAACGACCACTGCTGTAAAGTTGGGTTGAATTAAGACGGACCAGAATGGCCTTCGTCTAGACTGCACGCGTATTAGTCGCATTTTCCACGGAGGAGGATTGGCTCTCGCTTTTTAATCCGTGCAGCTGTACAGAGCTTCATTAAGACTGCTTAACACGACTTCTGAACAGAAACTTGTCCGTCCTGCTGTTTACAGCAAGTCACCAAAACCAACTAGGTTAGTCCAACCATAAGGGGTTATTAAAGCCAAACAGGTCAAAATAACCTCTTAATTTACAGGGTTGGATGTGAAAGTATTCTTTCCCCTCGCTATCTCTGTGCAAAAGTGTCTTACAACATGCATTCTCTCTCCTGACCACAAGGGGAAGACTCCTCTGGTTGTATAGAAGTCTATGCTTCATGTGTTAAAGCTGCATTCTCTCTACTGACCACCAGGGGGCGACTCCTCTGGTTGTATAGAAGTCTATGCTTCATGTGTTAAAGCTGCATTCTCTCTCCTGACCACCAGGGGGCGACTCATCTGGTTGTATAGAAGTCTATGCTTCATGTGTTAAAGCTGCATTCTCTCTCCTGACCACCAGGGGGCGACTCATCTGGTTGTATAGAAGTCTATGCTTCATGTGTTAAAGCTGCATTCTCTCTACTGACCACCAGGGGGCGACTCCTCTGGTTGTATAGAAGTCTATATAAATTACTCTACTTCTCTTGATGTATTCCCTCAGTAAACATTGTAAACATTAGTTTTTGGTCTCAATCTCTAGTTTCAAGTCTTCTTCAATACAGCGTGATGTTCATTTAGTAAATTATGGTCATTTAGAGTCAAACAGACCATAAAGCAGGGGATGCTTTAGGGCGGGGCTTAGTGTGATTGACAGGTCTCTACCAGAGCCGTATACAGCGTTTCTACATCCCCCCCTCCGCATTCCAGATCTGCTAACTTCTGTTAATTGGTTGCGAGTAAAACTCTCATGGTGACGGTAGTAATCCTTGGTGGCGACTCGAGGCTTCAAAATATCAGTCAACAAACCAACGGGTGATGCCACCATGACAACGTCCACTTCTTGTATACAGTTTACAGTCGTTGATGATGCGTTGGTCCCGACCAGCAGGTCCGGAGGAGGGCGGAGTCAGCAGTCAATGACGGTATATAACCGTCAATCAAATCTGTCTTGTGCATCACTGCAACCACGAGAGGTCCTTGAG
The DNA here is from genome assembly GCF_009769545.1 of Cyclopterus lumpus. Lineage (NCBI taxonomy): Eukaryota > Metazoa > Chordata > Actinopteri > Perciformes > Cyclopteridae > Cyclopterus > Cyclopterus lumpus. The sequence continues at coordinate 3,482,854 of NC_046971.1, read as the reverse complement.
CACCAACAATATTAGGCTGATGAAAGATTAGCCGAGGACAGACATACAGATAGTAGTGGATAGTGGATAATTAATGAAAAACATATTTGTGGTCATTGTGAAGTTCCATGTCCTGTTCTGTCCCTGTTTTTTGTTTGTTTGTTCTTTGGTTGGATGTGAGCGTGACTTGTGGAAACCACTATTAAGAGGAAGCCCTCCTGCCACCAGAGATATGCAACCAGGGGACCAGGGGCTCTCGTCAACTCCTTCTTAAAAAATGGGTCACATGGGACAGATCAGCTTCTTGTGGATTCGTGCAGAAAAACCTTGAGGTTGTTTGAAGTGTACATCTGCCTGCTGTGGTTGCCATGGAATTGCACGTTTGGCCGATATGTTGCAAAAAAACAACAACGATGTAATTTGGTGCCACGAACGTCTGAATTGTTTTTTCCCGATTGTCTTTTTTCCTTTTCTATATTTACGTACACAATACATTTCTGGACGTCCCATGTGACCCATGAGCCCACTTAACACAGTCCACATGGGACGGATCGGTTTCCAAAGGGCTTCTGCAAACCCTATTGACGATGTGCCCGTTGGAGTGTCAAAGGTGTTTTAAAAGGTGAAGGTCGGACATACAAGGTGCTACAAATACGGCATCGAGGATTTACAGGGAAAAACTGTTACATAGACTTTTTTTCAAATCTGTCGCCGACAGTCAGTTAAAAGCTGACGCACCCCTTATGAAGTGTATTTATATACAGCATACCTTCTCCCCAAACTCATTAATTAAACAAATGTATACTGTGTATCCTTATTTGGCTCCTGAGCCAAGTTTACATGTTACCAACAAATATATTAGAAGCTTTTAAAACCCGCTCACGGTGATATTACGTTTGTCAGTAAACTTTACGTCTATCCCTAAATCTGGTAGCCATGCATTATCTTTCCTGGTGAGATCGTGGTACTTTTTTTTGTGGGATTTGTAGGATTTCTTGTTCTTCCATCACTCTCTTCCTCCCCTGTTATGTTATGCCATCGATTGCGCTCTGAATGGTCAACAGCAACGAAGGTCAAACTTTGAGACGCCACAGGAAGCGCCTCCACCGAGTTGGGCGTCACTACTCTCCTCGTGGGAAAGCAATATCACCCCTATCAATGTCTGGGAGGCTTAAGCCGAAATAACCTTCTTAAACTACTTTTTTAAAAACAACATATAAGGTCAAAGATGTGTCCGTCTCAACACCAGAACCCCATGGTCTTACTTCGGTCAACCTGTCACTATGATAACAAATGTTTCAGGTATTTATGTTCATCCGTATAATACATATATAACACGCCAGGGTTCCACAACTGAAAACAAAGCCATATGCTGCAGCCGTCGAGTCCTTCTGTGTCTCAGAGAATAAATTAGGCATTCAATGAGTACTTCAAACAAGAGAGGAGTCCTTGCTCACATCCCACGCAGTGCATCTGTCTCTAGGATCTCAATGCAAATGTGCAGCCTCCTGCACTGCATTTCTCTTCTGTCTCTGATTTACTGGTGTCAGAGTCCTCAGCAGGTGGTGGTGGATCTGCTTGCTCTAGTGGTTACATGTGTTACAGTGTTCTTCCATCTAGTGGTTACATGTGTTAGTGTTCTTCCATCTAGTGGTTACATGTGTTATAGTGTTCTTCCATCTAGTGGTTACATGTGTTACAGTGTTCTTCCATCTAGTGGTTACATGTGTTATAGTGTTCTTCCATCTAGTGGTTACATGTGTTAGTGTTCTTCCATCTAGTGGTTACATGTGTTAGTGTTCTTCCAACTAGTGGTTACATGTGTTAGTGTTCTTCCATCTAGTGGTTACATGTGTTAGTGTTCTTCCATCTAGTGGTTACATGTGTTATAGTGTTCTTCCATCTAGTGGTTACATGTGTTACAGTGTTCTTCCATCTAGTGGTTACATGTGTTAGTGTTCTTCCATCTAGTGGTTACATGTGTTACAGTGTTCTTCCATCTAGTGGTTACATGTGTTAGTGTTCTTCCATCTAGTGGTTACATGTGTTAGTGTTCTTCCAACTAGTGGTTACATGTGTTATAGTGTTCTTCCATCTAGTGGTTACATGTGTTATAGTGTTCTTCCATCTAGTGGTTACATGTGTTAGTGTTCTTCCAACTAGTGGTTACATGTGTTAGTGTTCTTCCATCTAGTGGTTACATGTGTTAGTGTTCTTCCATCTAGTGGTTACATGTGTTATAGTGTTCTTCCATCTAGTGGTTACATGTGTTACAGTGTTCTTCCATCTAGTGGTTACATGTGTTAGTGTTCTTCCATCTAGTGGTTACATGTGTTAGTGTTCTTCCATCTAGTGGTTACATGTGTTACAGTGTTCTTCCATCTAGTGGTTACATGTGTTACAGTGTTCTTCCATCTAGTGGTTACATGTGTTAGTGTTCTTCCATCTAGTGGTTACATGTGTTATAGTGTTCTTCCATCTAGTGGTTACATGTGTTACAGTGTTCTTCCATCTAGTGGTTACATGTGTTAGTGTTCTTCCATCTAGTGGTTACATGTGTTATAGTGTTCTTCCATCTAGTGGTTACATGTGTTAGTGTTCTTCCATCTAGTGGTTACATGTGTTATAGTGTTCTTCCATCTAGTGGTTACATGTGTTACAGTGTTCTTCCATCTAGTGGTTACATGTGTTAGTGTTCTTCCATCTAGTGGTTACATGTGTTAGTGTTCTTCCATCTAGTGGTTACATGTGTTACAGTGTTCTTCCATCTAGTGGTTACATGTGTTAGTGTTCTTCCATCTAGTGGTTACATGTGTTAGTGTTCTTCCATCTAGTGGTTACATGTGTTATAGTGTTCTTCCATCTAGTGGTTACATGTGTTACAGTGTTCTTCCATCTAGTGGTTACATGTGTTAGTGTTCTTCCATCTAGTGGTTACATGTGTTACAGTGTTCTTCCATCTAGTGGTTACATGTGTTACAGTGTTCTTCCATCTAGTGGTTACATGTGTTAGTGTTCTTCCAACTAGTGGTTACATGTGTTATAGTGTTCTTCCATCTAGTGGTTACATGTGTTACAGTGTTCTTCCATCTAGTGGTTACATGTGTTAGTGTTCTTCCAACTAGTGGTTACATGTGTTATAGTGTTCTTCCATCTAGTGGTTACATGTGTTACAGTGTTCTTCCATCTAGTGGTTACATGTGTTAGTGTTCTTCCATCTAGTGGTTACATGTGTTAGTGTTCTTCCAACTAGTGGTTACATGTGTTAGTGTTCTTCCATCTAGTGGTTACATGTGTTACAGTGTTCTTCCATCTAGTGGTTACATGTGTTAGTGTTCTTCCATCTAGTGGTTACATGTGTTAGTGTTCTTCCAACTAGTGGTTACATGTGTTAGTGTTCTTCCAACTAGTGGTTACATGTGTTAGTGTTCTTCCATCTAGTGGTTACATGTGTTAGTGTTCTTCCATCTAGTGGTTACATGTGTTATAGTGTTCTTCCATCTAGTGGTTACATGTGTTAGTGTTCTTCCATCTATGTGTTAGTGTTCTTCCATCTAGTGGTTACATGTGTTACAGTGTTCTTCCATCTAGTGGTTACATGTGTTAGTGTTCTTCCATCTAGTGGTTACATGTGTTAGTGTTCTTCCATCTAGTGGTTACATGTGTTAGTGTTCTTCCAACTAGTGGTTACATGTGTTACAGTGTTCTTCCATCTAGTGGTTACATGTGTTAGTGTTCTTCCATCTAGTGGTTACATGTGTTAGTGTTCTTCCAACTAGTGGTTACATGTGTTAGTGTTCTTCCATCTAGTGGTTACATGTGTTAGTGTTCTTCCATCTAGTGGTTACATGTGTTAGTGTTCTTCCAACTAGTGGTTACATGTGTTAGTGTTCTTCCATCTAGTGGTTACATGTGTTAGTGTTCTTCCATCTATGTGTTAGTGTTCTTCCATCTAGTGGTTACATGTGTTACAGTGTTCTTCCATCTAGTGGTTACATGTGTTACAGTGTTCTTCCATCTAGTGGTTACATGTGTTATAGTGTTCTTCCATCTAGTGGTTACATGTGTTACAGTGTTCTTCCATCTAGTGGTTACATGTGTTAGTGTTCTTCCATCTAGTGGTTACATGTGTTAGTGTTCTTCCAACTAGTGGTTACATGTGTTAGTGTTCTTCCATCTAGTGGTTACATGTGTTACAGTGTTCTTCCATCTAGTGGTTACATGTGTTACAGTGTTCTTCCATCTAGTGGTTACATGTGTTAGTGTTCTTCCAACTAGTGGTTACATGTGTTAGTGTTCTTCCATCTAGTTGTTACATGTGTTAGTGTTCTTCCATCTAGTGGTTACATGTGTTAGTGTTCTTCCAACTAGTGGTTACATGTGTTAGTGTTCTTCCAACTAGTGGTTACATGTGTTAGTGTTCTTCCATCTAGTGGTTACATGTGTTAGTGTTCTTCCAACTAGTGGTTACATGTGTTAGTGTTCTTCCAACTAGTGGTTACATGTGTTAGTGTTCTTCCATCTAGTGGTTACATGTGTTAGTGTTCTTCCATCTAGTGGTTACATGTGTTAGTGTTCTTCCAACTAGTGGTTACATGTGTTACAGTGTTCTTCCATCTAGTGGTTACATGTGTTAGTGTTCATCCATCTAGTGGTTACATGTGTTAGATTTCTTCCATCTAGTGGTTACATGTGTTATAGTGTTCTTCCATCTAGTGGTTACATGTGTTATAGTGTTCTTCCATCTAGTGGTTACATGTGTTACAGTGTTCTTCCATCTAGTGGTTACATGTGTTATAGTGTTCTTCCATCTAGTGGTTACATGTGTTATAGTGTTCTTCCATCTAGTGGTTACATGTGTTACAGTGTTCTTCCATCTAGTGGTTACATGTGTTACAGTGTTCTTCCATCTAGTGGTTACATGTGTTAGTGTTCTTCCATCTAGTGGTTACATGTGTTAGTGTTCTTCCATCTAGTGGTTACATGTGTTAGTGTTCTTCCATCTAGTGGTTACATGTGTTACAGTGTTCTTCCATCTAGTGGTTACATGTGTTATAGTGTTCTTCCATCTAGTGGTTACATGTGTTAGTGTTCTTCCATCTAGTGGTTACATGTGTTAGTGTTCTTCCAACTAGTGGTTACATGTGTTAGATTTCTTCCATCTAGTGGTTACATGTGTTATAGTGTTCTTCCATCTAGTGGTTACATGTGTTATAGTGTTCTTCCATCTAGTGGTTACATGTGTTACAGTGTTCTTCCATCTAGTGGTTACATGTGTTAGTGTTCTTCCATCTAGTGGTTACATGTGTTATAGTGTTCTTCCATCTAGTGGTTACATGTGTTACAGTGTTCTTCCATCTAGTGGTTACATGTGTTATAGTGTTCTTCCATCTAGTGGTTACATGTGTTACAGTGTTCTTCCATCTAGTGGTTACATGTGTTACAGTGTTCTTCCATCTAGTGGTTACATGTGTTAGTGTTCTTCCATCTAGTGGTTACATGTGTTACAGTGTTCTTCCATCTAGTGGTTACATGTGTTATAGTGTTCTTCCAACTAGTGGTTACATGTGTTAGTGTTCTTCCAACTAGTGGTTACATGTGTTAGTGTTCTTCCATCTAGTGGTTACATGTGTTATAGTGTTCTTCCATCTAGTGGTTACATGTGTTAGTGTTCTTCCATCTAGTGGTTACATGTGTTATAGTGTTCTTCCATCTAGTGGTTACATGTGTTAGTGTTCTTCCAACTAGTGGTTACATGTGTTACAGTGTTCTTCCATCTAGTGGTTACATGTGTTATAGTGTTCTTCCATCTAGTGGTTACATGTGTTAGTGTTCTTCCATCTAGTGGTTACATGTGTTATAGTGTTCTTCCATCTAGTGGTTACATGTGTTAGTGTTCTTCCAACTAGTGGTTACATGTGTTATAGTGTTCTTCCATCTAGTGGTTACATGTGTTACAGTGTTCTTCCATCTAGTGGTTACATGTGTTAGTGTTCTTCCATCTAGTGGTTACATGTGTTACAGTGTTCTTCCATCTAGTGGTTACATGTGTTACAGTGTTCTTCCATCTAGTGGTTACATGTGTTAGTGTTCTTCCATCTAGTGGTTACATGTGTTAGTGTTCTTCCATCTAGTGGTTACATGTGTTAGTGTTCTTCCATCTAGTGGTTACATGTGTTAGTGTTCTTCCATCTAGTGGTTACATGTGTTATAGTGTTCTTCCATCTAGTGGTTACATGTGTTACAGTGTTCTTCCATCTAGTGGTTACATGTGTTATAGTGTTCTTCCATCTAGTGGTTACATGTGTTATAGTGTTCTTCCAACTAGTGGTTACATGTGTTACAGTGTTCTTCCATCTAGTGGTTACATGTGTTATAGTGTTCTTCCATCTAGTGGTTACATGTGTTATAGTGTTCTTCCATCTAGTGGTTACATGTGTTCTAGTGTTCTTCCATCTAGTGGTTACATGTGTTATAGTGTTCTTCCATCTAGTGGTTACATGTGTTATAGTGTTCTTCCATCTAGTGGTTACATGTGTTATAGTGTTCTTCCATCTAGTGGTTACATGTGTTATAGTGTTCTTCCATCTAGTGGTTACATGTGTTATAGTGTTCTTCCATCTAGTGGTTACATGTGTTATAGTGTTCTTCCATCTAGTGGTTACATGTGTTACAGTGTTCTTCCATCTAGTGGTTACATGTGTTAGTGTTCTTCCATCTAGTGGTTACATTTGTTACTGTGTGCTTCCAGATTTGTAATTTTTTTACTTTAAACATTAAAAGTACATGCTCAGAAATATCATGTGCACCACATAGAAATAAAGTAACTGTCGTAAAAATGCATGTTGCTGTGTGAATAAAAAGAGAGTTTAAAAAAGTACATGCTCATAAACTGTTGCATGTACGTATCCAGTTGCAGATAGATAGTTATCACTCATATAGTTGTTGTTTTTTCTCTTTGGCATCCATAAATGTTGCATTGCCGCCACCTATTGGAGAGCTCCGTGTCTCTTCCTTTTACTTGTGAGTTTGATGTGAGACACAACAGGGAAACAGGAATAAGAAGGATCAACACGAGTAGGTGGAGATCACAATTATATTTTCTTTGAAAGTTGATGCACACATGATAATCTACAATATGTAAATTAGAGGCACATATTTAAATAGTGAGAGTTATGCAAAGATTGCCCTCTTGGTTGCACGTCAATAGAGTTTATTTGCTTCCGGTCACACTTAACAAGACCACAATATTTCCCTAACCTTAACCGAAACTATAGAACATTAACAATGTCACGAACAGATACACATTTTGTGACTTGGCAGACACATTCATGACACAATGAGTTTATTACATTGGCAATCAGCTCATTTTCTTGTTTGCAAAGAAGTCACCACAGCACAAAACCATATCACTATTTTCACTATCATCCAAAAAGGTACTAAAGTGGAGTAGCACTATACCTCAATCAATAAATATCCATCCATCCATCCATCCACAATACAGCTTATCCTCATTAGGGTCTCGGGGTCGCTGGAGCCTATCCCAGCTGGCGAAGGCAGGGGACACCCTGGACAGGCCGCCAGTCCATCGAGGGCACATGTAGGGACATACAACCATTCACTCTCACATTCACACCTATGGGACATTTAGAGATCAATTAACCTGCAGCATGTCTTTGGACTGTGGGAGGAAGCCGGAGAGCCCGGAGAGAACCCACGCTGCCACGGGGAGAACATGCAAACTCCACACAGAAGGACCGCTCCGACCGGGAATCGAACCCGCAGCCCTCTTGCTGTGAGGCGACAGTGCTAGCCACTACACCACCGTGCAGCATCAATAAATATATATATATATATATATATATATATATATATATATATATAATCATGCATTTATATATATATATATTTATATAAATACATATATATAATATAGATAGATGTATTTATATATATATATATATTTATATAAATAAATAAATATAATTAAAATAAATGTATTTATATATATATATATAAATATATATATATTAATATATTTATATAAATATATATATATATAAATGTGTATATATATATATATATATATTAATATATTTATATAAATATATATATATATATATATAAATGTGTATATATATATATATAAATATATTTATATAGCGAAATCAAGCGAGTCCACCTGCTGCCTTGGACCTGCAGTTGGATGACTGGCGGGGAGGTGGAGAGCTCCTCCCCCAGGGGGGGGTGGGGGGGGCAACACCGGCTCCATGCCACTGGAGACCCCGGCCACATGGCTTTGGGCCCAACTGACGGGAAGTCGAGCCCGACGGTGGAGCCCTGCTGCAGTCGAAGGCCCTCGTAGTAACTCATTTACTACGAGGGTCTTCAGAGGTTGGTTTTTCTAACGCAGCAGCATTGACGCATCGTTGTAAAATATCAAACTTGTATTTTACCTACAAAAACAAGCCACATAAACCGAGCTCGCACACACACCCCCAAGACAAGTGACCAAAGACTCCATTTAAAAACGGTGAATTTGGTGAAATTGCTCTCCATCTTTACCAACGTCAACTAAAAGTCTTAAGGAGACAAGACGAGTATCTGAGCTCTGTCGTTCTCTGTGAGACGAGCAGGTGACTGAGTCTGTGTTGCATTGATTTCCACACGTTCATACAAACATGCATGCAACGCATGTTTGTACAGTTCTTTCCACACTACTAAAACACATTCCTTCACCTTAAATACCGATACTTATGTGCCATTAGTTTCACTTTTTTGGTGGTTTGCAGAATCATTTACTCAAGTAAAATACTTATTATTATCACCAACATTAAAATCAACCACCAGTGAGGAGATCAGGGGTCATAGTTACTGTACCAGGATACTAAAGTCCACCAAGAAGACATGTCTGCTGCACCTGAAGCCAGCCTTTGTTTGGGGAGGTTTCCCTCCATCCTGCACTGATACCTGAAACCATTAATTGGCTTAAACTTTGGACTCAAAGCTGCACCATCAAAAGCTCACTTGTACAAACGGCAAGAAGAATGTTAAAAACACATATTTGCTTTCCAAATCCTTTGCACTGTTGAGCCATGAATGTCGTCCAGGTAGAACAGACCAGGTGAACCGTGTAATAAAGTCTTTAGGTCATTCATCTGAACATGTATCCTTATCCACTTCCATTTCATCATCGTTATCTACTATTATGAGACTCAAGACTGAATTTTGAGATTGACGTTGTAAGCTTTAAACACTCGAGAAAATCTTTTAAAAAGGCACTAAATATGATATCAGGTTGTTGAAATACATCTTCAACAGGATGGGAATATCTGCCATTGTATTCGTTTGAAATGCAACATGATGTGTAAGTTCAAGGAGGAAAGACTTCTTTCAGATACATACATACAATACACTGACTCAAATTGATTTAAAGAAGGAAAAGCAAAGTTCTAACAGGGGTTATTGTGAAATACATCTCCGAGCTCACAGCCCAAAAATGAATTATGGAAACTTAATCTGGACGTCACAGTCGGCAAGGCAAGCTCCATTGATTTATTAAAACGTAGTTCAACATCTTTGAATTCATTGTACGGTCAAAGCCTCGAGTCGGGCCTTTGTGAGGGACTGTCAGGTGGTACACAATACGAGGATAATAATAATAAATGGCGTGTATTATTGTTGCAGACGTTGACAGACGGACGACGCGTTCGCCCATCTGCAGACGAAGCTGCGCTGTTTGTTTGGTATTCACATTTTTCCCCCCGAGCCTCAGCTGTGCACACTTGCACGCAACACGCAGCCTGACCTTTTCACCGCACATCCCCGCTTCCCTGGCCTCCTTCATCCACTTTCTGCTTTGTGGTCGACGCTTTTTTATCAAAAGAGCATTTCTGCAGTAAAGCTCTGAAACCCGTGCCATCGATTCCATCCCCTCTTTTGTGGAGCGCGTTCACACAGTGGCTGAGGTCTAGAGTATATTTTTGGGGTATTTTTCTATTGCATATCCTTAACAAATAGCATTCTGCAAAGAAAACAACAATTGTTTTTTTTGTTGCATTTTGCTTTTTTCCAGCTAGGAGGTCAACGATACATATTTATAATGACAGTATTTGCAGCGGACTGTGTCTCTAAAGCCCGACGGGAGGAGAGAGGGTAGATGACGCTCCGCTTACCCCAAACGCAGGATTCACTGTGCCCTGCTCCTTGAGTTCGACTTTCTCCTCTTTGGTCAGACGCATCCTGATAAAAAAACGAACGAGGTGTTACAGCTGTTTCTGGGCCCAAAAGTCCCAAAGTCGACGGTCGGGGTGGGTGTCAGAAAGTGAGTAGGCTCAGTTATTTGGTAATCTCCCCTCTCCGGCTCAGGAACATTTCTGCTGTGCCGCTGAGCCCGACGTGGACTTTAGTTTGCTCCGGACACGGTCATGTGCCTGCTGTTGTGTGACGAGGAAACCCTGTGAGCGGAGGCGAGCACGTGTGTCACATGAATCTTTAATCGGTCACCCTCATTAAAGAAGGTCTTCTCTCATCAGAGGTTTGGTGTGAATACCTTTTATTTTTGATTTTTGATTGAGATCCAGTAGTTCACTTGTACCGCGATGGACATCGTGTTGTCATCACCTGTCACATTGGGATAGTTCATATTTAGGTAGGATGACATTGTCGTTAGTGTCTCTCAATAATCCAGAACACATCGTTGGGTTACGCTCCAGAACTGCATTGATGCTGCAGTTAATAAATCCTCCAGTCTACATTTCATATTTTAAAATGCATATTACAAATATCTTTTGTTGTATCTTCACTTAACCGCCAACATTGTTATTTATTCACAGCTTATTTGTATGTGTTTGGATGCCTTCTTTTCCTAAGCCTCTTCTCAGAGAATCACATTCATGCTCCACTTATTTTCCCAGAATGCAATGCCGCCTTGATGACTTATTACAAAGAGAGAAACATGGGGTCCCACATCAATGACTTATTAATAACTTTATAACATTTATAGCTGCAGACTAATGGCTTTTTAAAAGTGATAAACTTCTGAGCCACCACATATAGTATAAATTATAATTGAATTAGTGCTTATAATTAACTAATAAAGGCGAATATTGTTTTTTTTTATCATTAATACAGTTGAATTACGTGTAATCATTTACTGAAAGGTCTTGTATTATTGTAAAACAGTGTGTATTCCATGTGTGTGTTAACAGTTTCCCGATTGTTTATTCTATTCACCTGTTCTTAGCCACGCCCCCTGCTTCCATGTGTGTTTCCTGATTGTTTATTCCATTCACCTGTTCTTAGCCACGCCCCTGATTCCCATGTGTGTGTCTTCTGATTGGTTATTCCCTTCACCTGTTGTCAGCCACGCCCCCTGCTTCCCATGTGTTTCCTGATTGTTTATTCCCTCCACCTGTTCTCAGCCACACCCCCTGCTTCCCATGTGTTTCCTTATTGTGTATTCCCTTCACCTGTTCTTAGCCACGCCCCCTGCTTCCCATGTGTGTTTCCTTATTGTGTATTCCCTCCACCTGTTCTCAGCCACGCCCCCTGCTTCCCATGTGTTTCCTTAATGTTTATTCCCTTCACCTGTTCTTAGCCACGCCCCCTGCTTCCCATGTGTGTTTCCTTATTGTGTATTCCCTTCACCTGTTCTTAGCCACGCCCCCTGCTTCCCATGTGTGTGTTTCCTTATTGGTTATTCCCTTCACCTGTTCTCAGTCACGCCCCCTGCTTCCCATGTGTTTCCTTATTGTTTATTCCCTTCACCTGTTCTCAGCCACGCCCCCTGCTTCCCATGTGTTTCCTGATTGTTTATTCCCTACACCTGTTCTCAGCCACGCCCCCTGCTTCCCATGTGTTTCCTGATTGTTTATTCCCTTCACCTGTTCTCAGCCACGCCCCCTGCTTCCCATGTGTTTCCTTATTGTTTATTCCCTTCACCTGTTCTTAGCCACGCCCCCTGCTTCCCATGTGTGTGTTTCCTTATTGTGTATTCCCTTCACCTGTTCTTAGCCACGCCCCCTGCTTCCCATGTGTGTGTTTCCTTATTGTTTATTCCCTTCACCTGTTCTCAGCCACGCCCCCTGCTTCCCATGTGTTTCCTGATTGTTTATTCCCTACACCTGTGGTTACCCTCTCATATATACTCCCCTGCTTCCCCTTATCACCTGTCTCCAAGTGTTTTTTTTCTTCTATTTAGGCTGTCAAATATGTGTGTTGTCCGTGACTTAAAAAAAGTAGATCCTACATCTTAAATGTGAATTTGAAATGCGTATTTTTGGAAAGCAGCCGAGCACCAGAAGACTAATATGTTGTAGTTTGTACACAAAGAGACTAAGAGTGAACAAATAACTTGAGAGTTACGCCACTATCTTTACTTTTCTTTATATTTCTTTACACGGGGCGACTGAGGCACTTCCGATGCTTGTCGATGTGTCCTCGGGTAAGAACCGGAACTTTACCAAAATGTCCTGCCGGGGTGCGAATGTGTGACACAAAAGCACATTGAGTTGTCGGAAGACTATAAGTCAATATACATGTAAAAATATATTCACCATAGCAGCAGCTGTAATCAGAATGTGAACAGAACAGCTAATATATTAAATCTGGCTAAAATTCAGAATGTGAAATACAGCTAATAATAAATGCAGCTAATATTAAATAACTCATATTTAGAATGTGAACTACAGCTAATATCTAGCTAATATTCAGAATGTTAAATACAGCACCTTTTTAATCCAGATAAACTCTTTTTTTGATCCACAATGGAAAGCCTGGCCTGACCCTTGACTATTTCCACGCATCCTGAGGAATCAGACGAGCTCTGGATATGTGAAACAAACACTATGCACTGTACACACACACACACACACACACTATGAATGTTTAATAATCACCGTCCCAAATGGGAAGTCGTTTTTACCGCTAAAGGAATTAGAAATCAATCCACTCCTCTCGTCACGGCGTATTTAGACTCTCCGTGAGAGCGGAAGCCATTGAGAAAAAGGCTCCGCTGCTCTGGGAGCAGCTGAGCGCCGACGCTTTTATCAGCTCGCTAGTTGGAAAATGTACATTTGGTGGAAGTAATCAAGAGCTCACATGTCCCCGATGTGGATCCAGACAAACGGACCAGATTGCTCGAGACCCTAGGCTAGGGAAACCAATGTCTTTGTATGGAAGGTAATATTTGATCACATTGCAAGAGATAAATATCACACAGAGAAAATACTGGCAGATTGTCCCTCCATCATTTTGAAGTTATAAGAAGATTTTAGACAACATCCTTCTTTCTAAATTCATGTTTGTCTTATGTAGAGCCAAAAAGAAGTCTGTACCACGGTTCAGCTTTTTGGATTGAAGAGACCCCGAGAAGAAGAAACTACACAACGGTGTCTGGCGCCATGCAACGCTGGAACCGTTCTCAAAGGAGACGCAACAATTTACGATTGTTGGCTTCAGAAACGCCGCCTGCTGTGAGCCTGAATCTGAGCCAACCGTTAGATGTTTCGGCCGCCCCTTTTGATTTCCCTATTCATCCCGTTCTTCACTTGGCTACCTAATACATCACCGCCACAAAGAGGCCCCCCTTGTGTCGCTGAATAGTGTCGCAGTACGTCGTTCCTACTAACGTGCAACGTTGTCGTTTCGTGTCCGTTTTCAAGAGAACGCGATTTGCACATCTCCGTACTTGGGGATATTTTATCCTCCCCTTGTCTTTTTAAGTGCAGCTAAGAAACAGTTCCCCCCCCCGCCCAATAAGTTGCTGCTGAGTCTTTTACATCGAGCCTCTGAAGGGATTCGACATGGACCTCCCTTTCAGTGAAAAGAGTCTTTGTACCTTCGGCCTCTCACGGTTCACGACGACGACGTCCACGTGATGGAAACCAAAGAGGTGAGGGCACTCCCATCCAAAATCAAGCACGCCTCTGGTTTGGTTTTGTTAGCTTTGTTAAGACCAGATACTGTGTACGTGTACAGTACATTCAAAACAAAATAAATCTGTCCGATACAAAAGAAAAAAGCATTTTAGAGGAACCGCAGTACGACTCTTAGTGTGAGGAGTTGCAACACACTATGCTACCAACCACTTCAATCAGACGGATACCGTGGACGGTGACTAATAAAACATGTTAGTAGATGTCCATCCAACATAATCGATCCGAGCCTCATTTCCAGGCTCTGATGAAGCGTGGGGCCCTTGTGACGGTGTGACGCTTGCGAGCCGAAGGAGCATCTCTGGACCCGTGTGCGAGCAACTGATCGGCGTGAGGGCTGCCGTCCTCCTCCGAGAGACCCACACTAACCTCTACGGACGGATTGGGGGAGTCACGCAATGTTTCCGAGGAGCGCGACTAAGTCGTGAGGAGAAGGTCAGGGGCGAATGTTGTGTGCACAAAGCCAGAGGGTGTGCCGAGAGTCCAGTCCTCGTAATGCAAAGTCAATGAGCTCAATATCTCCAGCGGCCAGTCGATCGGCTTCTTGCACAAGTATTTATGTTTAAGCCAAAAGGCTTTCAAGTCCAAGTAAAATCGTAATCATTTGATGTTAAAGTCTCTTTATTTGATTTCAAAGCCATGTGACTCAAGTCCACATTTATGGAATAAATGGGCTGTACTTTGGACAGCGCTTTTCTAGTCTTGGGACCAATTGAAGCGCTTTAACACTACATGACATCATTCACACCCATTCATACACTGGTGGTTAGGGGCTAAGGTTCCACGTGCACATGAGCAGTAACTAACATTCACACACCATAGTCACCGCCGCGGGAGCAATTTTGGGGGTTAAGTGTCTCGACACAGGCTGGCGGAGCCGAGGATCGAACCGCCGATCCTCTTGATTGAAGGCGGACCCTGCTCGCCACTGAGCGGCAGTCGCCCCATGTATAGAATTTTGCTACGACAATGTTTTGATCTTGAGAATAAGTATTTGCGGATTTAGGACGGTATATTTTACCTACGCCAATATTAAAGCGATTTTAAACTGAATGATATGAGCCTGTTAATAAGCACTAGTGACGTTTACAATTTTTTTTATTTGAGGTCCTAAAAAAAAAAAATCAACTCCGTTGTCAGAGGTACCTTCCCATGACATTCCTGCCTGTTCACAATGTTGAGACTTTAGTTCACCCTTCAAAATGCATCAGCGAGACTCCTCACCAGGACCAGGAAGAGAGACCACATCTCCCCGTCCTGTCCTGGCCTCTCCTCACTCTCTCCTTTTTATTAGTTTTTAAAGCACTGCCTGGCACCAGGTAACCCCTCACCTGCTCATCCCGTATTCCACCTCCCGACCCCTCAGATCTGGGAACCAATTGCTGCTCTCCATCCTAAGGATGACAGAGCATTTTAAGTGGTTGGTCCTAAGTGTGCCACTAAAAAGATGTGATCTTCCGACTCCATTGAGACACTCTGGCTTGTACTCATTTTTTTCTTTGTCTTGTGTAATACTGTTGTTATATCGATATACTCTGTGCTATGTTCTGTCTTTGTTAAGTCTACATTTTTATTTAATAGCACTTCATTAATGTTTGTTGTTTCTAAACGTGCTCTATAAAAAAAAAAAAACGTGAATTGACAAACGTAGAACTTTTTATCCACTTTGGGGGTTAGAGGCCGACTACACAATCTCAACATTGCTTTTAGTATTTCCTGACATAGGCATTAAAATGCCACAAACATGTGCATTTACATTCTTATATTTCCTTAATCATGCACTGACATTAGTGAGAGGCTACCAGAGAGCTGCTAGTCCATGGACACGTGGCTCATGACTGGAGTTCTCTCCACGTACAAAGGGGTCAATAATGGATGGAAAATTGACGTGCTATCGTGACGTCAATGAGGCGTATTGTAGCCTCTATTGTTCACTGTCTGAGTTTTATACTACAAAGAACAGAGGGTTTTTCAATGGGGAAAACAGAACCGCATCTTGTAACTAAAGGACTACGCAATCGGACGTAGACTAGACTGATCAAATCAGTCCTTTCCTGTGTGTGTGTGTGACACACGAGCCGACACATTATGATCCGGTCTTGGAATGGTGGGCCCACTTCCACCACGATCCTCCTCAGGTGTGTGCCGGCAGCACAGGAGGTCCTTTTTTAAAAAAATAGTCAGATTCATTGTTTATTTGTGAACTAATTAAATTGGAATGTGTCATATTTCCACACTTGACGTTTTTCATTGTTTTATTAAAGCAATAGCTCACTTCCGCCCCTTAAAAAAACGTTGTGAATATTTGTCAGTTAAGGGCCGAGCAGGCAAACAAAGCAGTCGTTGTGTTCACGTTGTATCCAGCAGCCAAAATCAGTCTCCAAAACGATTTGGCTTCACGCTGCATTGTTGAATTTAACTGATTTTCTTTTCTGCAGGAATGTCTTATTTCCCAGAGAAAAAAAAGCCCACTTTTAAAAGGCCGTGAACTCTCTTGTCCACAAGATGGCGGCACATCCAAAGCCAGGATAGCAACAGCTCTGTCTGCTTAACTCCCCTTTTTCCACGAGCGTTTCATAATCTCCTTGCTACCTTCTCCGGGTGACGAGCATCACGATTGCACAACTAACTATGACGAGCTCCAAAATCCACCAAATGGCAGCAAGAAAGTGACGGAAATCTGAAACCATTGAGTCTTTGGAGAGGAGCCAGAAAGTGGTCGGACGCAGGGTCGGGATCTAAAGCTAACGCAACGCTATTATAGGCCAGTGCCCGTTTGAGGGGCGGGACTTGGCGATGGGTAAACTGGTCGATTCCCAGTGTTTGATCCCTTGTGAACTTGAAGACAGATGTGTGACCTCGGTGCGAGGGTTATTGAGGACATAATATTCAGTCGGCCATATTTGTTGGCTTTAACTCTGATCCAGAAATCTCCATTTGAGCATCTCTTACATCCACCAAACTTTACACTTTCTTTCATAAATATATTCTCAAGGTTTTTACTGAGGAGTTTGTTCAGATGTCATTCACAGCCTCATTTATAAAACATTTACTTTTACAAAAAACATTGGAGGAAATCTTTTTATGGTTGTTGATTGTGTTTTATGAAGTGATGCAAAGATATAATCCAAAGCTCTTTATAAATGAATCCAGAATTTTTAACCTGGCTTTAGCCAACGTTCAGATTTCTGTTCTGGGCATTGGAGCGGCACCTGGTGGACATCAGAGGAACTGCACGCAGAACATCCTGCAGCCTTCACCTCAGAACAAGAAGTAGTCGATCAGATTTCTCTCCCAATGGACTCACATTAAAAATGTCTTCTTTAAGTTAGGGTTAGGGTTACAAGGCGATGACGGCACATGAAAGCTAGTCTGTAAAAATTGATTTTAAGAAGTGATTTAAAAGAGAGCTCTCATTCTGCAGCCGAAGGGGTCCTGATGGCAAAAGCAGGGTCACCTTTTTTTAGTTTTTAGCCTCGATTTGGAGCAGCCACAAGGGGGGCTCTCAGGCACAAGGGGTCAATATGTCCTCTATACTGTAGATTCAGACGTGCTTTAAAAATAATCAGTAAAATCTCAATAAATTTTAAAATCTGACAGGGAGCCAATGGAGAGACGCCAGGATTTGGGATGATGTCGTTCTGAACTCGTTGGCCGTCACACTACATGTCCAATATTTTTACATTGCAATGACTCCGAGTGAAAAAACAGATCTAAAAAAAACAAACTAATGTAAACTAATGTATGATAATCAGTAAGGTTATGTTTAGGCTTTACATGCAAATTATTAGAGGCCTTAAATGTCGGCCATAAAATGCATTTATCAGCTGTTTTTCACATTTGCTGAAAATTCACAAAACTGGCGTGTTAAAGAAAAGGAGAACAAGATGGAAGCAACATTTTAAGAGCGCTAACTGTTGAGAGTGTGTGTGTGTGTGTGTGTGGGTTCACCTTCCTCCATTGGCTCTCCATTAACACTGAGAACCACTAAAGAGAGCAATGGGTTGACTAATGGAACACCAGCGACAAAAGGAAGCGCACACACAAGGAAACGCATACATGCACACACCCACACACAAAAGGACACACACACACACACACACACACGAGCAACCTCAGTAGCAATAGCCACACACAAACACATAAGTGCACACTCAGCTATACAGGTTCAAACAAACACGCCTTCATGTACACTCACACCAACTGTAGGCTTGCTTCCTCACACACACACTTCCTGACCCATAGTTATACGCTGTGTGTGTGTGTGTGTGTGTGTGTGTGTGACTACGCGCTGGTCAACACACACGCCTCGGGCCTCCACTGACCCAGTGTGCACTGATGTTTTGGGGCGTTTTAATTTCAGCAGGCATGAAAATGGACAATGATGACGGCTGTAAAATAATACATTGTGTCCTCAACTCTCTGAACGTGGTCAACAACACACGATTATATAAGTTCTCAATTTATTCATTTCTTTACAATATTTTACATAAACATAACTTATCATCTTAGTCCCTTTCCCTCTATACTACAGTGTGTGACCCCAGAAAGGGGGGGGGGGGGGGGGGGGGGGGGGGGGACACGTTGGAAAGCAGGTTATTGTCTCAAACATTGTTTTCACATCTCAGAAGGAAAAGTCCAACTGTGCAGCGTGCCGATGGGAAATATCACCCGTCCTCAGGTTGCTTTAATTCTTTCTACACGGCACTAGAATTCCCTTTTTTGTGTCCAATCCGTTGCTTCTTCGCGTACATCGCCCTCTCCTTCTGCTCCATCTCTTCTTTCGCCCTCCATCTCGCCTTTTTCTCTATTCTCTCCGTCAAAGCCAGTTCTTCTGAATGGGTTTTACAGTTCCTCCGATGACGGCATGCCTCCCGCGCTCTAGTCTCTCTCTCTCTCTCTCTCCCTTCCCCCTCTTTCATCCAGCTGCTGTTTTCCTGAATGGGCACTGAAATCCATCCCATGACCTCACCGTTGGCTCAGCTGTGCACCCCCCCCCCCCCTCCCTCCCCCTCCAAACTTGAGAGATGGAGCGATGATGACACGGGCGGCGGTGCTGAAGAAGATGATGATGATGATGATGATGATGATGGAAAGGGGTATTTGAGGATGAAGCCACTGCTGTTGCCGTTTTATATAAAAGCAACCAGAAACATCCGGTGCTCTGCAGACACGGCGGCGCGTGCTCGCGGCGGCGTCACGCGCCGCATCCGTCGCTTCAGGATTACAGCACTTAATCTGCACGGCAACAGCCCCCGTGCTGCTGCAGCAGGAGAGAGAGAATTAAGAATGGCTGCTTATTCATTCATAATTTCCTCCTCATTCAGATCGGCCCGGCTCAACCGGCGTCACTCGATTTTAGGGCCGAAGACATTAAACGTTTTAACATCTGGGAGTTATCACACCTCTGGAGGCTCGCAGCTACATTAGCCGCGACTGGATTAAACACGCCTGCAACTGACCGACCCAGATGGGGGGGTGGAGGGGGGGTCGAGTTGCATCCCTTATTTTAAGGCAATGGCCTACTTGTGTTTGTACCTGAGCTATTTGACCCCCTTATCTGACGGTTTAATGACTGTTTGCTATTACCCAATGTTTTAAGAATGTGTTGCTGACTGTTAGGCTGCATGTGTGCGAAGGGGCGCCATCTTGCCAGATCTCAGGTGTGTGTGGTTCCCGGCAGGACGGTCCAGTGAACCAGAAGTGGTCTAACGGCTTCAGCCTCCTGCGAAAGGGGTGGAGATCCCCTCTGAGCTCCGGTCGGGTGGGAGGCTTGGATGTGGGGATGAAGTCCAGTATCTCCCAGCTGTGTAGGCGTGAAGGAGAGAACGGAGCAAAGGTTCGTGATGTTGGATGTGAGGGGAGATGTGCGGTCACATGCCTCCCCATTACAAATTTAACGTCTGGGCGTCCAGTGTATGTTGTCCCTAGTGTTGACCTGGAAAAAGAAACGGGTTGATGAAGTGGGTTCATGGAGTGGGGGATAATCCAGGGGAGAGTCGAGAAGGGGAAGCCACCTCCTCCGTCGGCGGGCTCCTGGTGGTGATGTAGGAGGTGAGCTTCCTCCCATATCTCGATTTCCCCCACTGGATCGCCTTTTCAAAGAGGATTTGACTGAAGTGTGTGTGGGGGGGTGGGGGTTGTTCTCCAGTCCCACAGCAGTTACCGAGTCATAATGTTGGCGGAGGATGTGCATGTTTCATTGAAAGGAGGGCTTTATGAAGGAAGTGAGGCGAGTCACTTGGTGTGTGTGTGTGTGTGTGTGTGTGTGTGTGTGGAGGTTTTGGTCTGTTTATTGCTCCACATGCAGGGTGACACAAAACCAATGTCATCATATCAGTTCAGCCTCGAAAACAAACAACTTCAACAAACAGTTCTGACAGCCGAGGACACTGAACAAAGAGACGGACTTCCCCCAGCTCCGGATCAAGGTGCGCTCTGTACCCGTTTGTAGCCATCGCCCCGTGAACGACCCTCCACTGGAGGTCTGCTGTCCGCTTCTCAACGGGCAGCTTGTACAGAGACCTTCCAGCTGCCTTTCGGGGGAAACCTCTGGACCAAAGAAACCGGTCCACCTCGACTCCTTTTATCCCGGCCAAAGACCGCAACTTCACCACCTTGACACACGTGCGGTAGATGGCTGTTTTTCACGTCTCATCTTGTTCCTGTAATTGCTCAATCTTAAACTTGATGCTGTTTTTCCAGATCCCGGATTCCTTCAAGCCGGGATGTTTGGCTACAAGAGCCTCTGCAGCCTCAGCGATCTCTTTATCACTTTGGTAAGCCTCAAAACCAGAGTAGATGCAAGCTTTTCTAAAATGGCGTGCTTTAGGTCTCTGTTGTTCCATCTCCTTTAAGTTTCAGTTCAACATCAAATGCAAATGTGGGAACAGGAAAAGGACCTGGAGGCCACCTGCTGAGACGCTCTGGAGATCTGAAAGTAGGACAGTAGATGCATTAGAGCTGGAGTCTTGTGAACGTGAGGTGTGCGCAACACCTTTTTGTGGCAATTCCTCAATGTCTGCAAGGTTCCCTTCAAAGTCTGCAAGGTTCCCTTCAAAGTCTGCAAGGTTCATCTTCAAAGTCTGCAAGGTCACCTTCAAAGTCTGGAAGGTTCCCTTCAATGTCTGCAAGGTTACCTTCAAAGTCTGCAAGGTTCATCTTCAAAGTCTGGAAGGTTCCCTTCAAAGTCTGCAAGGTTACCTTCAAAGTCTGCAAGGTTCATCTTCAATGTCTGCAAGGTTCCCTTCAAAGTCTGCAAGGTTCATCTTCAAAGTCTGCAAGGTTCCCTTCAAAGTCTGCAAGGTTCCCTTCAAAGTCTGCAAGGTTCATCTTCAAAGTCTGCAAGGTTCCCTTCAAAGTCTGCAAGGTTCCCTTCAAAGTCTGCAAGGTTCATCTTCAAAGTCTGCAAGGTTCCCTTCAAAGTCTGCAAGGTTCCCTTCAAAGTCTGCAAGGTTCATCTTCAAAGTCTGCAAGGTTCCCTTCAATGTCTGCAAGGTTACCTTCAAAGTCTGCAAGGTTCATCTTCAATGTCTGCAAGGTTCATCTTCAAAGTCTGCAAGGTTCCCTTCAAAGTCTGCAAGGTTCCCTTCAAAGTCTGCAAGGTTCATCTTCAAAGTCTGCAAGGTTCCCTTCAAAGTCTGCAAGGTTCCCTTCAAAGTCTGCAAGGTTCATCTTCAAAGTCTGCAAGGTTCCCTTCAAAGTCTGCAAGGTTCCCTTCAAAGTCTGCAAGGTTCATCTTCAAAGTCTGCAAGGTTCCCTTCAATGTCTGCAAGGTTACCTTCAAAGTCTGCAAGGTTCATCTTCAATGTCTGCAAGGTTCATCTTCAAAGTCTGCAAGGTTCATCTTCAAAGTCTGCAAGGTTCCCTTCAAAGTCTGCAAGGTTCCCTTCAAAGTCTGCAAGGTTCCCTTCAAAGTCTGCAAGGTTCATCTTCAAAGTCTGCAAGGTTCATCTTCAAAGTCTGCAAGGTTCCCTTCAAAGTCTGCAAGGTTCATCTTCAAAGTCTGCAAGGTTCCCTTCAATGTCTGCAAGGTTCCCTTCAAAGTCTGCAAGGTTCATCTTCAATGTCTGCAAGGTTACCTTCAAAGTCTGCAAGTTTCCCTTCAAAGTCTGCAAGGTTCCCTTCAAAGACTGCAAGGTTCATCTTCAAAGTCTGCAAGGTTCCCTTCAAAGTCTGCAAGGTTCCCTTCAAAGTCTGCAAGGTTCCCTTCAATGTCTGCAAGGTTCCCTTCAATGTCTGCAAGGTTCCCTTCAATGTCTGCAAGGTTCCCTTCAATGTCTGCAAGGTTCCCTTCAAAGTCTGCAAGGTTCATCTTCAAAGTCTGCAAGGTTCCCTTCAATGTCTGCAAGGTTCATCTTCAAAGTCTGCAAGGTTCCCTTCAAAGTCTGCAAGGTTCCCTTCAAAGTCTGCAAGGTTCATCTTCAAAGTCTGCAAGGTTCCCTTCAAAGTCTGCAAGGTTCCCTTCAAAGTCTGCAAGGTTCATCTTCAAAGTCTGCAAGGTTCATCTTCAAAGTCTGCAAGGTTCCCTTCAAAGTCTGCAAGGTTCCCTTCAAAGTCTGCAAGGTTCATCTTCAATGTCTGCAAGGTTACCTTCAAAGTCTGCAAGGTTCATCTTCAATGTCTGCAAGGTTCCCTTCAAAGTCTGCAAGGTTCCCTTCAAAGTCTGCAAGGTTCATCTTCAAAGTCTGCAAGGTTCCCTTCAATGTCTGCAAGGTTCCCTTCAAAGTCTGCAAGGTTCATCTTCAATGTCTGCAAGGTTACCTTCAAAGTCTGCAAGGTTCCCTTCAATGTCTGCAAGGTTCCCTTCAAAGTCTGCAAGGTTCATCTTCAAAGTCTGCAAGGTTCCCTTCAAAGTCTGCAAGGTTCCCTTCAAAGTCTGCAAGGTTCATCTTCAATGTCTGCAAGGTTCAGCTTCAAAGTCTGCAAGGTTCATCTTCAAAGTCTGCAAGTGTCCCTTCAAAGTCTGCAAGGTTCCCTTCAAAGTCTGCAAGGTTCCCTTCAAAGTCTGCAAGGTTCATCTTCAAAGTCTGCAAGGTTCATCTTCAAAGTCTGCAAGGTTCCCTTCAAAGTCTGCAAGGTTCCCTTCAAAGTCTGCAAGGTTCATCTTCAAAGTCTGGAAGGTTCAGTCTGGATCTTCGTAAAGCCAATCAAAGTCAAGGTTGATTTCCCAGCTGTTCTTTTATAATGTTGCTGTTTTAATTTTCTAGTCGTGGCTCAACAGGAAGAATCATTGGTTGTGGGGAGAGTTGACGGGGACGGGGGGGTCGTGAGTTCACATGATAAACGACCTAGTGATAACACATCGCTACGAAGTGGATGCTCAAAGTGTCACTTCCTTGAACAGCAAGTGTAGGTCAACGACGGCTAACGTTAGCGACGCCACACGGGAGTTTGCTAATTAGAACGGTAGAAGGTCTAATAAATGAACGCTGATCACTAAGCTTATTGTAGTGCAGCTCAAGAAAAATAAACTGTGAGATGTTATAAACGTTATCCTACTGTCTCATTTTCATCTGCACAATTCAAACTATTAGGACATTAATAATTGTTTACTTTAATCTACGTGCCGTTAATAATCGCAAAAAAAGCCTGAAGCCCACAGGGAACCTGCACCACCCAAGAGTGAACCTGAAGCCCAGAGGGAACCTGAAGCCCAGAGGGAACCTGAAGCCCAGAGGGAACCTGCACCACACCAGAGTGAACCTAAAGCCCACAGTGAACCTGAAGCCCAGAGGGAACCTGAAGCCCAGAGGGAACCTGAAGCCCAGAGGGAACCTGAAGCCAACAGGGAACCTGCACCACACCACAGTGAACCTAAAGCCCACAGTGAACCTGAAGCCCAGAGGGAACCTGAAGCCCACAGGGAACCTGAAGCCCAGAGGGAACCTGAAGCCCAGAGGGAACCTGCACTACCACAGGGAACCTGAAGCCCAGAGGGAACCTGCACTACCACAGGGAACCTGAAGCCCACAGGGAACCTGCACCACACCAGAGTGAACCTGAAGCCCAGAGGGAACCTGCACCACACCACAGGGAACCTGAAGCCCACAGGGAACCTGCACCACACCACAGGGAACCTGAAGCCCAGAGGGAACCTGAAGCCCAGAGGGAACCTGCACCACACCAGAGTGAACCTAAAGCCCACAGTGAACCTGAAGCCCAGAGGGAACCTGAAGCCCAGAGGGAACCTGAAGCCCAGAGGGAACCTGAAGCCCAGAGGGAACCTGCACCACACCACAGTGAACCTAAAGCCCACAGTGAACCTGAAGCCCAGAGGGAACCTGAAGCCCACAGGGAACCTGAAGCCCAGAGGGAACCTGAAGCCCAGAGGGAACCTGCACTACCACAGGGAACCTGAAGCCCAGAGGGAACCTGCACTACCACAGGGAACCTGAAGCCCACAGGGAACCTGAAGCCCACAGGGAACCTGCACCACACCAGAGTGAACCTGAAGCCCAGAGGGAACCTGCACCACACCACAGGGAACCTGAAGCCCACAGGGAACCTGCACCACACCACAGGGAACCTGAAGCCCAGAGGGAACCTGAAGCCCACATGGAACCTGCACCACACCACAGGGAACCTGAAGCCCACATGGAACCTGCACCACACCACAGGGAACCTGAAGCCCACAGGGAACCTGAAGCCCAGAGGGAACCTGAAGCCCAGAGGGAACCTGCACTACCACAGGGAACCTGAAGCCCAGAGGGAACCTGCACTACCACAGGGAACCTGAAGCCCACAGGGAACCTGAAGCCCACAGGGAACCTGCACCACACCAGAGTGAACCTGAAGCCCAGAGGGAACCTGCACCACACCACAGGGAACCTGAAGCCCACAGGGAACCTGCACCACACCACAGGGAACCTGAAGCCCAGAGGGAACCTGAAGCCCACATGGAACCTGCACCACACCACAGGGAACCTGAAGCCCACATGGAACCTGCACCACACCACAGGGAACCTGAAGCCCACAGGGAACCTGAAGCCCACAGTGAACCTGAAGCCCAGAGGGAACCTGAACCACCACAGTGAACCTGAAGCCCACAGGGAACCTGCACCACCACAAGTGACAGACAGGTGTACAGAATAGGCTGATGAGGTGGGTGTGACAGACAGGTGTACAGAATAGGCTGATGAGGTGGGTGTGACAGACAGGTGGGTGTGACAGACAGGTGTACAGAATAGGCTGATGAGGTGGGTGTGACAGACAGGTGGGTGTGACAGACAGGTGTACAGAATAGGCTGATGAGGTGGGTGTGACAGACAGGTGGGTGTGACAGACAGGTGGGTGTGACAGACAGGTGCAATGAATGAACTGACTAATGTGTGAGAGACAGAGTGGGAGGAGAAAATAAATTAAAAAGTGAATTCATCAGTTTTTGTAATTATGAATGATTGCAAAAACAGACGCATTTAATCATTAAGAAAAATATTTTTTTCATGATTCATAATTACAAAAACGGATGAATTTACTTCAATTATCTTTTACTAACGAGATGATGTGTCGACTGGATGCATTGACTTAAATTAATATTAACATTGCAATGAACTTATTTATTAACCTCTAATAGATAAAAACAATTTTTTTTTAAATGTTTTTATTTTTTTTAAAACAAAACAATGTCACGAAAATAATCACAAGTTTAAACCCGTTGAAACCTTTTGTGGTTCGGGGCGGTCCCATTTCAACCCGAAGCCTTCGGTGGAAACGCCAAAGAAAAAAAGGGCTAATTTCCTAATTCTTTGAAATTAAGTAAATATATACAATTACAGAACATAATGTGAAAGAAAGAGACATTTTGGGGTAATTACAGGTGTGTGTGTGTGTGTGTGTGTGTGTGTGTGTGTGTGTGCTTGCTCGCTCACGTTGTCAAGACGAAGGGAGGTGACCATGCGATGACGGGCAGGAAAACACCTGGCGCCTCAGGAGAAGACGAGGCGCGTTAGCACACACACACACACACACACACACACACACACACACACACACACACACACACACACACACACACAAAGCAACATGCAACACCAAAACAAAGACCTGGAAGAGGCAAATGAAGGAAACTGCAGAGTTGGGTGATAATTATGTGACTTCATCCTCACTTTAACATTACAAATGGTCCTTTGACTCATTGCTAATGTGAAAACATTGATTAGTTAAGCTTAAAGTAGTTTTGAGGAATGTGATACTGGTTTACGAAGCAGTCTACATGTGATACTGATGCCTGTAACAAATGAGCAAAAGTCCATATTGAGGCTCATACTCTCAACGCCCAGATCCAGCTCTGAAGGGAGGTGGAGAGCTCTGTGACGCACTGCCGGGCTCACAGGAGGACCAGAACCAGGAGGGAGCGGAGCAGACTGTGGGATCAAAGTGTGGGTTCTAAAGGGACCCTGGTGCTAGAAAACACTACCACTTCTGTCCACACGGGGCGCCAAATACAACAAAAATGAAAGTTCCTTGTTACAGCTTTGAAGTAAAAGTGAATATATATATATATATTATATATTATATATATAATATATATTATATATATAATATATATTATATATATATATAATATATATTATATATATATATTATATATATAATATATCCATCCATCCATTTTCAATACCGCTTATCCTCATTAGGGTCGCGGGGGCGCTGGAGCCTATCCCAGCTGACATAGGGCGAAGGCAGGGGACACCCTGGACAGGCCGCCAGTCCATCGAGGGCACATGTAGGGACATACAACCATTCACTCTCACATTCACACCTATGGGCAATTTAGAGATCAATTAACCTGCAGCATGTCTTTGGATGTTTATATATATATAAATAATATATATAATATATATATAATATATATATATATAATATATATATTATATATATATTATATATAATATATATTATAATATATATATATATATTATTATATATATATATTTATATACCAAATGATGAACCAGAAAGGTCTCTGCATTTTAAATGTTTAATATTAATCATATGAGGCTTTTTTAACACAAGACTGCGTTTCCTTTCTAGTTGTTGGAGAGCAAACAGCCAGTAATATGATCCAAGTTCTGATAATGACTCCAGGACAGTGAGTTTTCGTGGTGTTGGCGGCTGTAACTTTTCCTCTGACTCACCCGGGTTGAGCAACGTTACAACGTGGAGGTCACAGGAGGTGTTTGCACAACATCACTTTGATAATGATGGTGATCACGGGCACGTTGTAAAGGAAATGACTCACCTGACATGTTTACAGCTGCCCGTGCAGTGATTCACACTAGTTGTTCTTTTTTGTCCATCTCACGATATGATTCATTGTCCCAAAAGCTCCCGAAGATCACAGTCCAGTCCACATTTACATGCACTATAATGAGAGGAGTGCACTCAGAACCAGAACCAGCCCCATGCACAGTGGGCCTGTTGTTGTCAACACTGGAAGATTTTCCACGCTTTACAGTCTGCATCTTACAGAAATACCAGAGAGGCCAAAACATGCATGAATTCAGGGGCGCTGCATCGCCGACCAATCGGTTGGCTTCGTTCGGAGCTACCTGCAGGGGGGGGGGGGCGAGCGCACAGAAGTAACATGTGTGTGACAGCTGAAGGGGGGGGGGGTTAGTTATGAGCCATGATGTCACTGCACTCTGAACATGAGACCGGCTGCTACTCATAAGCTCAATTCTCTCTGGTTCACACAAGTACAACACACTCCAACACACACACACACGCACACACACACACACACACACACACACACACACACACACACTCACTAAACTGTTTTCTCCAAAGCCACTCTTGACTCATCCGGTGTATTGCGCAACTTCCCATAAGCGAATGGTCTTGTAGACACACTCGTGTTACAGTCCTTTGTTATTAAATCCACTTCAACGTTGAAATGTTCCTCGAGAACAAAGGAAACGCCGACGTCGGGCTTTCCGACTCGCTGCTGGACGAAAGCGGTCGCAGGCTGCAGCCACGCGGTGTCATGAGTCGAGAGGCCGGCGTGGCGGTCAGGCATCGAACTCCAGCCCGAAAAGGGGCCTTCTGTGAATCGGGCTTCTTAAAACACGCGACACGGAGCTCACGCCTCCTTTTTCACAGCATCAATATTTCACGAGCTTCAGATGTTCGACTCCGGTCGTTGAAATCAGGTCAAAGAAGAAGATCGTAGCCCTAAAGATATGAGAGTGAGAAGGTTTTGTTAATGGTCCTGCTGGTCACGGGAGGGGGAGGGGGGGGGCTGTGGGTGAAAGTCTTAAATAATGTATACCCTCAAATTACTTCTCATGATTAACCGAATGGCTTAAATTATTCATTCAAAGGGGCCAGATTACTAATTTGTGACTACGCGTCGTCGTTAGCGCGCATTCTTTTAGTGGCTGTGTGGTCTCGAAAGGGTTCAAAAGGTCACGGAGGACATTCCCAGTGGGGTCAGCCCCGTAATCTGCTGCTTATCAGGTGTGTGTATGTGTCGGAAGGCCCCCCCCCCCCCCCTCAATCCATGGTGACCTTTTCAACTTCCTGTTAGGACGAGGTCGGCGCTCCTCGTTTTGTTGACCAGGAAGCGCTGGAATTATTACAACATGAAAGCTTCTGCTGGGAATTCCACAAGTGGCCCACTTCAAATGAGAGCTGCTAACCCTAAAAAAAGGGGGGCCGGGCATGTGACCCCCCCCCTTCCCCCCCGGGCTCAGAGGTCAAGTAAATAAAGCTGAAGAGGAAGAATGTCGGCTTTTATGGCTTTATGGGGCTTTTATGTTATGATGTGGCATTTGTTTGGTTTCTCTCTGCTGTTCGTATTGATATCGTCTATTTATTCATATTTTCTTGTGGTTGTATTTTTATTTATTTATTTAACTCACACACTTCTTTAATACAGTCCATTAAAGTTTTTTTTTATTTTTTTTGAATAATCTCTTTTTATTGGCTGAGATTCACATACAACTACAAAAGTTAAATTGTTTTTCTTTGCATTAATTGCTTGATTGGGTAATCAAATTTTTTTTAAAACACAAACTTTAAACCTTAACTTAAACTCGACTTACTTGATTAGTCAAACTTCTTAACAGCAAAGTCACATGTTTTTGCATTATAATGTAAGTTGTTGCTATTATTATGTTGAGTTATTGACCTGTTAGTTTTAAACAGTCTCCACCACTGGGAGGTGTGTGTGTGTGTGTGTGTGTGTGTGTGTGTGTGTGTGTGTGTGTGTGTGTGGTGGGGGGGGGGGTACCACAAGTTCATCAATTAAGATAAAGATGGAGGGACAACAACAACAACAACAACATGTGTGGTGCCGGGGGTGAAGCCAGGGATCAAACATCCGGATCCATATATCGACACCCGACCGTGCCCCCCCCCCACCCACACACACACACACTTTCAACAACACCCCCCCCCCCCCCCCCCCCCCCCCCCCCCCCCCCCCCTCCCCCGCGTCGGGTTCCCCGGAGGGTCACGCAACCCACCGACTCGGGTTCAGGCGGATGTGGCAGCTCCTCTGAGCCGGACCTTGGCATTCTCGGGTTACTGAGTGTGTGTGTGTGTGTGTGTGTGTGTGTGTGTGTGTGTGTGTGTGTGTGTGTGCGGGCGGACGCACACACACTCGTGTGTATCCCTTACACTCGCTCGGGCCGGCAGGAAGTTCCTGTTGGACATGAATGAGCCTCTCAATAATGCAGCAGGAGCTCAGGGGAGAACGGCGGCCTCCCCGAGGACCATTACTTCAGTAACTGTCCTGCTGTGTGTGTGTGTGTGTGTGTGTGTGTGTGTGTGTGTGTGTGTGTGTGTGTGTGTGTCCTGCTGTGTGTGCGTGTGTGTGTGTGCATGTGTGTGTGTCAGGAAGAAAGAGTAAGAAGAGGAGGAAGCAGAGTGTTTGTTTTATGTTAAGTGGATGCATTAGAGTGTGTGTGTGTGTGTGTGTGTGTGTGTGTGTGTGTGTGTGTGTTTTAAGAGGACCACATAAACTTACGAGGAGGGAAGTAAAAAAAAAAAAAAAAACACTGCTTCTCCGAGGTAATATTTCAGGTCGGGGTTCAAATGAAGGTTAAAATATTGCGACATTATTTTGATTTCATATTTCCCAGAACACCTTTTTCACGCGGTTTCATCATTACATCGTTTTTTTTACGTACATTTAAATACTTTGAAACACGACCGCAATGTTTAGTTCCTTTTGTTTCTAACACGTGTGATTTCCCGTACGCCTTCCCGTGAGATCGGGTGGTCTGGACTCCCTCACACGGTCCAGGGTGATGGTTCTGGATAGTCCTACATTACCAAGAGTCCTTGAACGGGGCCTGGAAACCGCTTCAGGTCCACGCTTCCTCCATACAAGCTCCTTGTTATCTGACCGCACTGAAGCAGCCAGACTACACAAACATTCTTGTTTGGCCATAAAAAAGCCCCCCTCGCCTCCTCTCCTCACCTCCTCCCTCCTCACCTCCTCCAGCAGCTTCCTTTTGAAGCCCCCCCCACCCCCCCCCCCCCCCCCTCCCATCTGCCATGCCACAGCTCCTTCATTACCAGCCCCGCCGCTGCAGACACGATCGGAAAAGAAAACAGCAGCCGTGGAGCTTCCTGACCCCCCCCCCACACACACACACACACACACACACACACACACACACACACACTCTCATTCCAGCTCCTTTAATTAGCAGTCGGCTGTTGGCTTTTATTGGCCTGAAACATCCCTGAAACCTTGGTCCTCCTCATTAGGCCGCGCAGGAGGAAAACCAGTGAAGAACTTTGAGTGTTGACGGTTCAGGGAGACGGAGATGTGACAGAAAAAACTACTTTTTGTATTTCTCTGTGATTTCTTGACCTTGACCTTTTTTTTTGTATTAATTGTCTTTCATCATTACGTAAAAGAAAGAAAGAAAAGATCACTGATTCTTTTTATAAAGCGTCGATGTCGGGAGAATGTTTAGCCATCAGACGTCGGTGCCGCTGTGTGTTTGTTTACACTCTTTCACTAAATCGGCATAAGCGTGAGTGCAGATGAAGCCTTTCTACCAGCCGGGGGCGCTATAGAGGAACACGTGGGGGGGGGGTCAGAAACT
Source organism: Cyclopterus lumpus (assembly GCF_009769545.1). NCBI lineage: Eukaryota > Metazoa > Chordata > Actinopteri > Perciformes > Cyclopteridae > Cyclopterus > Cyclopterus lumpus. The sequence goes on along the minus strand of NC_046971.1, from coordinate 3,451,869 downwards.
TTGCTCAGATTAAAAAGAATTTGCTAGCCAATAGTTTCTTTCTTTTTTTTTTTGGAGCTGCGAATCCAAATTCCTTTTGGGGAAAGATGTTGTTATTGTGGGACAAAAAGATGTCACAAACAATTACGACGTCTAGTCACAAAATCGCCTTTTTTTTTTTTTTTTTAAAGACGCCTTTTTTTTTTTAAAATGTGAGTTGAATCTCGTTAAAAATCTCTCCCGCTTGTGTTAACCAGAAGAAGAAAAAACAAATGGGTGTCGCATGTCGTAAAGATCGGTGACTTTTTGTCTCTACTGAGACATTTTCCATCTTTTCCAGTCAGACGTGTACCTTTTGAGGTACATCAGAGATCTGGCATCCCATAAACCGTCCCTCTCTTTTCTTATTGTTATTCGAGGGCTTGTAAACAGGGAGATGGCTTTACTGACCCCCCCCCCCCCCCCCCCCTCCCTGCCCTTCTCATTTAGTGACTTCCTTCTCACTGTGGCAGTAAAAAAAAAGAAGCTTTATCCTCATTATCCCTCCGGGGGGGGGGGGGGGGGGGTCAAGTTGAGGTCATCAAACCTCAACGCGATAAGGAAGCGTGCGTTAATTATTATTATTATGTATGCGCGAGTGTGGCAGCTTCGATTATTCAGAACGACGAAACGATTATTCTGGTTTTTTTTATTTATTAATTGCGCAGCTTTTCAAAAAAAGGAGAAGTGCAGCTCGACCGCAAGAGTCACGCACCAGAACCAGGACCAGAACCAGAACCAGGACCAGAACCAGGACCAGAACCAGAACCAGGACCAGAACCAGAACCAGGACCAGAACCAGGACCAGAACCAGAACCAGAACCAGGACCAGGAAGTCGGTCTACAGATAAATTATATTATATATATATAATTATTTATTATATATATATATATATATATATATATATTATATTAAAAAATATTTTATAAGTAATCATGACCGAGGGAGTATATAATATTATTTTATATTTTATATATATATATATATAAAATATATATATATTTTTTTCATATATATATTTTTATATATATATATATATATATATATATATATATATTTTGTTATATATATAAATATATTTTATATATATATTTTATATATCCCAAATAAAAGAATATCTTTTTTTTTGTAGGGTTTGGCTACGAAGGCCGGATGAGACCAGCCGGGATTATAAAAAAATCTGCAATGCATGTAAAAGTATTTTTAAAAAAAGAACGATAATAAAGTAAATACAAAAATAAAACTGTGAAGTAGTCACAACATATTCTCTGTTAAATAGGGAGTATTTTTTTTAAACCCACGCATACACAGGTCGACTGTTCCTCACCTGTCCCCCAGGTGTGCCACGTCCCACCTCCGTGTGGTTCGTTTAATGACGCCGTTCGTCACACGTGTGCACGCCGCTTCCTCTCCCCGGGGCTATAGTGGGGGGGGGCACAGGGGGGGGGGGTCACCGCGAGGCCGTCGCAGCGCACATGTGCAACCAGACCGACGGGGCCGGAGTTTGATGAAACCGACTCGTTCCTTTTCACACGTCCACCTTCAGACACCTGCAGGTACTTTATGGTGAATTCTGCACATTTAAGGGCACAATTAGTCCGTGAGTGTGAGTCACAGTTCACACGGCTGCTCAGGCCACGTTTTAAACATCCACTTTTGATCAGTCCACTTAGTGGCGTGTGTTTAAATCCCTTTTTTGTTCAACCGTCTGCAGACGAAGCAGAGTTCTAAGTGTACGGATCTCGGACAGGAAGACGTCGACACCCGAGTCCAATTTCCTGTTTTTGTCCTCGTGACAAAAGAGTCGGGAATGAAGCGTGAAGAGAAGCCTCACGCGTGACCATGTGGGGGGGGGGGGGGACCGCTCAGACCCTCTCCCTCTGGCCCGGAGCCAGAGTGTGAGTGTGTGTGTGTGTGTGTGTGTGTGTGTGTGTGTGTGTGTTTTCACTTTGTTTCTAAACGTTGCGCCAACACGACAGTTAAACGTGAAAGTGGAATCATTTCACCAAAACGGTCGTAACCGTTGTTCTAAATGGGAAGAATGCTTCTGAAATCTCAAAAGGAGGAAACGAGGCTTGTTCCAAACAAGTCTACTTGACTTTGAACCTTTTATTTCTGGTGTGGGAGTTTTTTCTTTTTTTAAAAAAGTGAAGTTCACATTCCTGCAAAAAAACAACAACACACACACATTTTGTTCTGCTGTTTGAGTCGAGGTGTGATGGAGTATGAGTGGCTATGAGAGAGAGAGAGATGCTAGTCTAGTGTCACCTTGCACAGCAGCTGACCGCTCACCGCACATGAAAACATAGACTGTAAGTGGACGTCGTCTCCATGACGACCCCCAAAGGTTTCTGAAGAGCAGCTGTACGCCGGCTTCCTGATATTAAGGTTTGACACACTTTTGGAGCCGTGATTTAGGTGATTTAGGCTCGTTACATTGCGCTCTCATTACGTTGCACGCTCGTTACATTGCGCTCTCGTTACGTTGCACGCTCGTTACATTGCGCTCTCGTTACGTTGCACGCTCGTTAAATTGCGCTCTCATTACGTTGCACGCTCGTTACATTACGCTCTTGTTACGTTGCACGCTCGTTACATTACGCTCTCGTTACATTGAACGCTCGTTACATTACGCTCTCGTTACGTTGCACGCTCGTTACATTGCGCTCTCGTTACGATGCACGCTCGTTACATTGCTCGCTTGTTACATTACGCTCTCGTTACGTTGCACGCTCGTTACATTACGCTCTCATTACGTTGCACGCTCGTTACATTACGCTCTCGTTACGTTGCACGCTCGTTACATTGCGCTCTCATTACGTTGCACGCTCGTTACATTGCACGCTTGTTACATTACGCTTGTTACATTACGCTCTCGTTACGTTGCACGCTCGTTACATTGCACGCTTGTTACATTACGCTTGTTACATTACGCTCTCGTTACATTACGCTCTCATTACATTGCACGCTCGTTACATTACGCTCTCGTTACATTGCACGCTCGTTAAATTGCGCTCTCATTACGTTGCACGCTTGTTACATTACGCTCTCGTTACGTTGCACGCTCGTTAAATTGCGCTCTCATTACGTTGCACGCTTGTTACATTACGCTCTCGTTACATTGAACGCTCGTTACATTACGCTCTCGTTACGTTGCACGCTCGTTACATTACGCTCTCGTTACGTTGCACGCTCGTTACATTGCGCTCTCGTTACGTTGCACGCTTGTTACATTGCACGCTCGTTACATTACGCTCTCGTTACGTTGCACGCTCGTTACGTTGCACGCTCGTTACATTGCGCTCTCGTTACGTTGCACGCTCGTTACATTGTCTTTTCAAAATAAGCGTTTGTCTCCACAGGTAGGCTTTAGGCAACAAAACCCACTTAGTCAGGTTTAGGAATATAA
>NC_046971.1:3438400-3448241 GCF_009769545.1 Cyclopterus lumpus | reverse complement strand
GCGAACCGCCGCTGGCGAGAGCGCGGCGAACCGGAGGGGGCCGAAAGCCGACCGCGGCCCCGAGACGCGGCCGCTTGCCGATTGGACGAGGAGACGACGACGGCGACGAGGAAGAGCGCTGATGACCTTCTTCGATCTGGTCGGGACTCCCCGAGGTCTTCTACCTCTTTTGGTCGTCGTATCTCGAGGAAAACTTTAAACGCGATGGACAGCTGATGCTTCACAGCTGCTGGGCTGTCGGCCAAAGAGACGCTACACAATGAAATGGTGGTTTTGGGGGGTCCGGCACTGGTTTCCCCCGAGACTGTTCCCTCGTCTTCCGTGAAGACGACCCTCTATCCACCGGACTCGATTTACGCATCGGTGGAGTCCTTTCAAAACATTTATACGCCCTGTATATATATATATATATATATATATATATATAATATATATATATTACATAATATAAAAGACAATACAGTAAGAAGCCTTGCTCTAGTATACGCCCTTTGCAACAAGTGGGTACTCTTTTGTTTCATATTCTACTTTCATGTAAGCAAACACGCTGCATATTGATCAGTGTGTTTTGAGTTGATTATGCCAAAAAAAAAAAAAAAAAAAAGAATCAAGCAGGATTTTTTCATTTTTTTTTTTTCTTCAAGAATTGTACATAAACGTGTACATGTGTAATATATTTCCGATGATCGCTTTACGTGTGAATTCAGCCGACGGGCCTTTTGTTCTCGCGCCCTTGCCTTAAAGACGGGTTTGTTGTTTTTATGTTGCATTCGCCTTCAGAGAGATCCCCCCAGATTTCTCAAACATCCCATATATATATATATATATATATATATATATATTTTTGTATTATTATTTTCAGCCAAAAGCAAAGTTTTTTTTAAAATCTGGCGCCACGTAGAAGACGATCTGTTGGGAGTCAAGATGGCCGACGGTCTGGCTCTCTGAAGGTTAATGCGAGTCATCCCGATCTGTGCACGAGCAGGAAAAGTTAGGAGGCGTTGCTCCGCCTCTTCAGGGAAACGTTTTATTTTCCAGAGGAAGCCATCTTTGGTGACCTCCAACCCCCCCTCCACGTTCCTCTCTTACGAATGTAAAAGAAAAAGATAAGTTATTATGAATAAATTGCTATTTTGTCTACACTTTACTCTCTCCGTGCCTGTTTTATCCATTGATGCACTTATTTTGTGTGTGTGTGTCTGTTTCCACGGCGACACGTTTATGTAAGTGTCTCCGTCCGGGAGTCACGACAACGAACACACGTACATTTTTTGGAATGAACGCGTGACGCCGAGCGCACACGGTGTCCTCGGCGACAAATCATTCACCGACAAAGTGATTCCAGTCACGTCGGGGAAAAAAAAGTACAGCCCGACCGGTTCTTCCAGGTGCTGCTGGAGGAGGAGGAGGAGGAGGAGGAGGAGGAGGAGGAGTGATGTGTTCTCACGCGAGGAGCTTCGTGGCTCAGCAGAGACCGGCACCATCATTCCCACACATGCTGATTGACACTAGCGGCAGTGTGTGTGTGTGTGTGTGTGTGTGTGTGTGCGCGCGCGTGTGTGTGTTCATTGCCCATCATGTGGGGTAAAGGAGGAGCAGTTGATTGATCTCGTTGCATCAAAGTTGACAGAAATGGAGCCCGATTGTGTTCGTCAAAGTATACCTACTTATATTATTAAAAAAACGGTGCCTTTTCCATCTCTTCAGCATCTTCTGCATCTAAATATGCAAATATGTCCAAAGATATGCACATCAGAATACATAAAACATAAAGAAATCTTATCTATTTGGAGAGAAAGTAACAAGCGGCAGGAAGTCTTGCACAGAAACTCAAAGCAAGATAAATAAATGACATTAATTATCAATAAAATGTGATGGATAATAATAATAATAATAATAATAATTACTGGACAACCCGAATGGTCTAAAAGAGTCTCTGACGTGGTTTTTTTTTTGGAAACGCAACCTGGCTGAACAAAGCCGGTGAATCATTGGCTCCGTAACAAAAGGCCGAACCTGCACACTCATGTCCTGATTTATGAAAAGACTCCTGGAGGCGCCAGTTCAAATGATATTTCTCTGATTCCTGGCTAATCATTTCATGGTAATAATGAGGGCTGCAACCGCAAAGTACACTCAATTATCACCCGTTTATTACAATTATCAACTCGTTACAATTTAAGTTTATTTATGGATGTGGGGACTTCTTCATTTGCCATTTTACAGGAATGCAAAATACAGGAAAAAGACCGTACTTTGTCATATTTCTATATAAACAGGGTTCTTACTGGAGAAGCTTTACACGCGCAACCTTATTAAAGCAGAATATTTGAGTACTATAGGTGTTATACATTCAATGTAGTTTTTATTCATTTTAGTAACTATATATTGGTAATATTTTTTTTTATCGTAGTCTTATAGACAAATGTGCCTGGAAGGTCACCGGTTTATCACAGGATTACTGTGTAAATTAGTGATATTTCTACATACCACTAATAAACTACGAGTGGATGAACGTGCAGAAAAATCCATAACATTTGAGGTTTTATAGTTATAGTAAAAAGTCATTATCAAAATGTACCAACCTGGAGTGAATGTTCATTTAATTTAATTAAAAACACATCCTATAGTTACTTATATTTCACCAACCAGGGGGCGACTCCTCTGGTTGTATAGAAGTCTATGCTTCATCTGTTAAAGCTGCATTCTCTCTCCTGACCACCAGGGGACGACTCCTCTGGTTGTACAGAAGTCTATGCTTCATGTGTTAAAGCTGCATTCTCTCTCCTGACCACCAGGGGGCGACTCCTCTGGTTGTATAGAAGTCTACGCTTCATGTGTTAAAGCTGCATTCTCTCTCCTGACCACCAGGGGGCGACTCCTCTGGTTGTATAGAAGTCTATATAAATGACTCTACTTCTCTTGATGTATTCCCTCAGTAAACATTGTAAACATTAGTTTTTGGTCTCAATCTCTAGTTTCAAGTCTTCTTCAATACAGAATGATGTTCATTTAGTAAATTATGGTCCTTTTTGAGGCCGTAATCCAAGATGGCCACCGGCAAAACTCAGAACTCGAGGCTCCAAAGCTGCATTCACGACGACTGCGTCCCCTTCTTATATCTCGTCTAAGGCTACGACACAAACCAACATGGATTAGTCACAAAGTTAATACGAATAAGGCGAAGATTGAATATCCAGTGTGCATGTGATCAAACTCAGTGGTTTGGACCCACTGGCTGCTGCAGGGGATCACACCTGAGGGGTCCTCATGTGGATCCATCAAACCAAGCTACAGCCAAGCTCTTATTTTTAGCATGGGCCGCTGTGATGTCACGGCCGGCCTGGTAGCTGACATGGGGGGGGGGGTACGGGGGGGGGGGGGGGGGGTCGGCATGCCGAGCGCCCCGGGGCCCATCTTCCTGTCTGCGGCTCGGCATTTTCGTGGTTTTTAAAGCTCAGGATTAAAATGCACAGGAAACTACCGGTGCTAATTTTAGACAGGCATGTGGACGGGCACCTTCAGCACCTTCATCACCGCGGCTACGACAGGCGCGCCATACAGGGATCTGGAAACACATGTGTGGTCGGAAGACAGAATGTACAGTAGAGAGGAGATGAAGACGTGAGGGGCTACAGGTACAGGTGAGGCGTAAGGGTTCATTCATTATAATCAGAGTTTAGCTAAACTAATCTCTGCTTAGTGTCGGGACCTCGTAGGATAAGTAGGCATTTGTTTAATCCTTTAATAAAATGTGAGGATTAACGTTTGTTTGTGGACTGGTCATATCTGAGGTGTCTCAAAAGCCGTTTATGCCCCGCCCCACATCTACGAAGCCCCGCCCCTCCTCACCGGACCAGCACATGATGAGGTCTTTCCATTGGATTACACGAGGAGGTCTCGTAGTCCTCTTCAAGGACACTTAAAAAGTGGCGTATTTAATATCCTAGAACAAAAGTTAATGTTTCTGAAGCTTCCGTGACTCATTTCTGAGGTTTTTTGGACTCTTCTGATTACGAAACAGCCGAACACACAAGCCTGTTGGAACAATAACAGCTCACGACTCCAGGTGCTCGGAGACAAGAAGAAGAAGAAGAAGAAGAAGAAGAAGAAGAAGAAGAAGAAGAAGAAGAAGACGAAGAAGAAGAAGAAGACGAAGAAGACGAAGAAGACGAAGAAGAAGAAGAAGAAGAAGACGAAGAAGACGAAGAAGAAGAAGAGGTTTAAGAGTCCTTTATTCCACTATCGCAAGAAAACAGCAAGAACACTCTACACCTTCATTGAAAACCACGTAAATACAACAAACAAACATACGACCAAATAACAAACAAACAAACAAAAAAAATATATAACCAAAGAAAAACGCAAACAAAAAATAAACAACTCCAAAATTCAAAAATGTACCAGCAGCTCACCACTAGTACCCACTGAGCATAGCATGCTCCCAGTAGTCCATTTATCCCTAAACACCTGTACATTGTCCACAGCCTGGTAGTAGGCGTGTTCCACCCTGAGTCGGGCTTTCAGCAGTCCCTTTAGAACCCTCACCGGATCCTCACTGCCGGCTCCCCTTGCTCGATTCTTCCGTGTCAACCAGATGGCCAACTTGGCAGAACCAGACACAAAGTTCACCAGTGTGTGGACAGCCTTCTTATTTGTGCAATATTTCGGCCCAAAAATAAACAAAGTGAAAGAAAAGTCCTCTCCAAGACCCCGAAACCATCCCTTCAAAAGCTCAAAAAGGCCTGAGAGCCGAGGACACTGAACAAACAGGTGTTCCAGGGTTTCCGCCTCACAGCAGAAAAAACACTCCTCCCCAATGTGTGGATCCAGGTGTGCCCGGTATCTATTCGTGGCTATAGCCCCGTGCACTACCCTCCACTGGAGGTCTGCCGTCCGCTTCTCAATAGGAAGTTTGTACAAGCACCTCCAGCTGCCTTTTGGGGACGAAGCTGGGCCAAGGTACTCGATCCACCTCGACTCCTTCAACCCCGCCAGAGAGCGCAAGTTCACAACCTTAACACACACTTCATAGATGGCTTTCTTTCCTACCGCCTGAAACTTGCCCAGACGAGGGGTTGCGAACGTCAGCAGCATATTCTCCCCCTCCTGCCAGTCCCCCACAGCTGGGGCAATGAGCAGGGTGGGGGGGGGGTGTACTCCATCCCTTCATCCCACCGGTCAGACAAAGCACGACTTCCTGCAGCAGCTCTTAGGTGCCGCGGCAGTGCGGCACAGACCTCCTCCACCATCCTGTCAGTCAGCCTGACAGACGTGATGTTAGCGTTCTGCCTGAAGGTGGCCATGCCTGAGGCTGTTGATGACATCTTCACCAAGTGTCCCATCTTAGTGCAACCGGCTTCTCTCAGCCGCGTTCGCATACTGGCAGACTGCAGTGTTTGAGTGCTTATGAAACTGTTGAAGAACAAAGGTTCCTCCAGCAGCCACACGCCCGGAGTCTCATCCGCTTCACGTGAGATGTTAAGAACATGCCAGGCCTGCAGAACAGAGCTGTAAAACGGCGTTAGACCGGACAGGTCCACTACTTCAGGCTGTAAGAGAAAAAGCTGTTTGTCATACCCCAACCGCCCGGCTCTTCTCAGTAGCAGTCGAGCAGCATCTATCCAGCTGGGGCCACAGCCATAGAGCAGCCTCTGTGTAGTCCGAAGTCTGAAAGAGGCAATCTTAGACTGGATATCGATGAGACCCTGCCCCCCCTCTGCCACTGGCAGATAGAGAGCTGCCGCACGAACCCAGTGCCGGCCAGACCAGAAGAAGTCCACGACAGACTTCTGTATCTCTGTCATGAGGCCACTTGGTGGTGTCAGCGCAATGAGCCTGTGCCAAAGAGTCGAGGCAACCAAATTATTAGCAACCAGAACCCTTCCCCTATATGACAGCTGGGGCAGTAACCATCTCCACCTAGAGAACCGAGCACACACCTTCTCCTTCACTCCCACCCAGTTCCTTTTCTGATACTCCTCAGAGCCTAAAAACACACCCAACACCTTTAGTCCCTCTTTCCCCCACTGGAGCCCTGCAGGCAGGTGAGGCACAATCTGCTGTCTCCACTGTCCCACCAACAAAGCTTCAGATTTTTCCCAGTTCACCCGTGCAGATGAAGCCTTCTCATAAAGAGACAGAGTATCCCTCAGACAGTGAACATCTCCCTGGTCCCTGATGAAGATGTTTACATCATCAGCATACGCAGACACAGCGAGGGGACGACAAAGACTGGAAGACCCAGGCAGTGAAAACCCAGCGAGTCGACTTCTCAACCTGCACAACAGTGGCTCAAAAGCAAGGCTGTACAGCTGCCCTGAGATAGGACAACCCTGCCTTATCCCCCGCCGTACAGGGATCGGTCGACTCAGCCCAGCTCCCATCTTCACCATACATTCAGCACCCTTATACAACAAACCCACCCAAGCCACAAACCCCTCACCAAGCCCAAAAGCCCTAAGTGCAGAGAACAGGTAAGTGTGGTTAACCCTGTCAAAAGCCTTCTCTTGATCCAGTGAAACAATGCCAACATCTACATCATGGGATTTACACACATCAAGCACATCACGCATTAGAAAAATATTGTCCATGACTGTTCTCTCTGGGATACAGTATGTTTGGTCACTGTCTACAACTACTTCCAGGTAGTCTCTTAGTCTGTTGGACAAGGCTCTGGAAAGCACCTTATAGTCTGTACAAAGCAGGGCCACTGGTCTCCAGTTCTTAAGAAGAGCCAAGTCGCCCTTCTTGGGCAGCAAGGAGAGGACCGCCCTCTGGCAGGAAACAGGTAGTGATCCTGTTTGAAAACATTCCACCAACACACAATGTAAGTCAGAACCAACGCTGTCCCAGAATTGTTTAAAGAAGTCTGTGGAGAGGCCGTCAATTCCCGGAGTCTTTCCTGAAGACATCTGCTTCACTGCAGCCGTCAGCTCCTCCAGGGTCAGCTCTCCATCCAGCGCCGTCCTCTCTGAAGGACTGAGCTGTGGAAGACCCTCCAGGAGCTCCTTACGGCTCTCCTCACAGCATTGCTCTTCCCCAAACAGAGAAGCGTAGAAATCCACAGCATGGGTTCTCATCTCTCCTTGGTCAGTGGTTACCCTGCCTCCTGGGAGCTTCAGGCAGGCCATTCGCTTCCTTTGCGCCGTCGATTTCTCCAGATTGAAAAAAAACGAAGTTGGGGCATCCATGTCCTTCAGTTGGAGAAAACGGGACCTAACTAGGGCTCCCTTCACCCTCTCATGCAGGAAGGAGCTCAACTCCGACCTCCTCTCCTTCAGCAGTCGACCTGCACCGGGATCCGGGTCTCTCTGGAAGCCTTCCTCGATGCTCTTTATGTTGGCTTCCAGGTCTTTGACAGCAGACTTAATTCTCGTGGTGGTGTTTGCGGTGTACTGCTGGCAGAACACACGGATTTGTGCTTTCCCGACATCCCACCATTGCTTCAGAGAATTGAAACGAACTTTTTCAGTTCTCCACTGCTGCCACAGAACCCTAAAACTCTGACAAAAAGTGTTATCCTGCAGCAGTTTATCATTGAAATGCCAGTAAGAATGAACCCTTTCACCTGGTGAGGTCATCAGAACTAGACTGACGAGGTGGTGATCGGTGAACCCAACTGGACTAATGGTGCTGTTTTTGATCCTAGAACTGAGACTATGTGAGATGTAGATTCGGTCCAGCCTGGCTGCGCTTATCCTGTTGTTGGTGACCCTAACCCAAGTGTACTGCCTATTTTGTGGGTGTTTTACTCTCCATGTATCCAACAGATCCAACTGTGTGATGACATGATGGAGACTCTGAGCTGACTGTGGGTGTGGCTCCCCACTGTTCCTATCTATAGCGAAGTCTAAAGTGCAGTTAAAATCCCCTCCGATGATCAGCTGCTCCTGCTGGCAGCTCTGCAGCTCGCTTTGCAGCATCGTAAATAAGCGGGCTCTCTCTGGCCCCTGATTAGGTGCATATATGTTGGCAAAGCAGTAGACCGAGCCCTCTATCTCTGCCCTCACCAACAGCAAGCGACCCTTCACCACCTCTGTGACGGACAGAACTGCGGCATTAGCCGCTGTTCTGAACAGCACAGCTACCCCGGCACTGAGATTGGTGCCGTGGCTCAGGGTGCAGGAGCCCTCCCACCATAATCCCCAGTCCACTTCATCTGCTGGAGTGGTGTGAGTTTCCTGCAAAAAGAGGACGTCTAACCTTTTTTGATTAACAACTTCCATTACTAACGCCCTTTTTTTCCCATCCCTCCCCCCATTTATGTTTAGAGACCCTAAATTAAAGCTCTGCATAGGAAGGTGAGAGGATAGAAAGGAAACAAGACAATACAAAGAAACAGAAGGAAAAAACCAGTGTGACACATGATCATAAACTGTTTACTTTGCGTTTTTTAACCTTTCTCGCCCCCTTCCTTCCTACCGTGACTTTCCTCAGTAATGTGATGTGCTTCTTCAGACGAAACCTCTTCCGCTCGCTTAAGAGATCCAGCCCCACCTGTCTCTGCACCACCCCGGCAGACCGGATGAACTTCTCGATATCACTGAAGTAGTCGCCCACATTGGCAGATTTATTGAAGGTTTCATCTAAGAACGCATCTATCTCTTCTAGCGAATACAGGTCTGCGGCTTTAGTGCCTGTTTCAGAGCCCGATCCAGAATCTGAACCGCTCTGGTACTCCATGTCCTCAGCCTCACAGGACAGCTGGCTGTTGGACACAGCTCCTCCACCCTGTCCTTCCTCTGAGGCTCTGCTCTGACCTCCAGCCGCAGAACCTGGAGCTGCCTCTTCACAGCCTGCCTGTGATGGTGCTGTGGTACCATCTGCAGTGAGGTTCTCAACCACAGGAGACACGCTCTGATCTTTCTTGTCCACATTATTATTATAATTATTATCATCAACGGATGCACCACTAACTGGACCAACTACAGCCCCAACTACAGGACCCGCTAAGTCAGCGAGGTCCACCCCAACAACAGGACCCGCTGAGTCAGCGAGGTCCACCCCAACAACAGGACCCGCTACGTCAGCGAGGTCCACCCCAACAACAGGACCCGCTGAGTCAGCGAGGTCCACCCCAACAACAGGACCCGCTACGTCAGCGAGGTCCACCCCAACAACAGGACCCGCTGAGTCAGCGAGGTCCACCCCAACAACAGGACCCGCTACGTCAGCGAGGTCCACCCCAACAACAGGACCCGCTACGTCAGCGAGGTCCACCCCAACAACAGGACCCGCTACGTCAGCGAGGTCCACCCCAACAACAGGACCCGCTACGTCAGCGAGGTCCACCGCATCAACGGCGGGGCCGGCCGCGAGAGCAGCCGCAGCCGCACCAGCGGAACCCGCCGCGTCCGCGGCGACTGCCGCAGCGATCGCCGCGTCCGCGGCCAGGGCTTCCGCACTCTTCTGCTGCTTATGCGGACACGAGTAGCGCTTGTGACCCACGTCTCCACACTCAAAACACTTGATCTGCCCCGAGCTCGCATACACCATGTACGACCCGTCCAGGTGCTTCACCCGGAACGACACCTCCAGGGTCTGAGTCGGCGAGTCCAGAAACATAAAAGCCTGCCGTCTCAGAGACAGCACGTGCCTCAGTTTGGGGTCCTTACAGCCCAAACTAATCGTTTTAAATCCGCTCGCGAACTTCCCAAACCTGCGCAGTTCAACCTCCAACAGCTCGTTCGGTATGAACGGCGGAACACCGGAGACGGTGACCCGCGTGGTGGGCACTGAGAGCGGGGACACCTGCACAAAACTGCCCCGAATAAACACTCCTCTTTCCACCAGCTGGTGGACACAAGCCTCGCTCTTCATGAATACGACCACCGCCTTG
>NC_046971.1:3413400-3435900 GCF_009769545.1 Cyclopterus lumpus | reverse complement strand
ATGGATGGATGATGGATGATGGATGGATGATGGATGGATAGATGGATGATGGATGATGGATGGATGGATGATGGATGGATGGATGATGGATGGATGATGGATGGATGGATGATGGATGGATGGATGATGGATGGATGATTGATGGATGGATGATGGATGATGGATGGATGATGGATGGATAGATGGATGATGGATGGATGGATGATGGATGGATGGATGATGGATGGATGATGGATGGATGGATGATGGATGGATGGATGATGGATGAGGGATGATGGATGGATAGATGGATGGATGATGGATGATGGATGGATGATGGATGGATAGATGGATGATGGATGGATGGATGATGGATGGATGGATGATGGATGGATGATGGATGGATAGATGGATGATGGATGGATGGATGATGGATGGATAGATGGATGATGGATGGATGGATGATGGATGGATGGATGATGGATGATGGATGATGGATGGATGGATGGATGATGGATGGATAGATGGATGATGGATGGATGATGGATGGATGATGGATGGATGATGGATGGATGATGATGGATGGATAGATGGATGGATGATGGATGGATGGATGATGGATGTATGATGGATGGATGGATGATGGATGATGGATGGATGGATGGATGATGGATGGATGATGGATGGATGGATGGATGGATGATGGATGGATGGATGGATGATGGATGATGGATGGATGATGGATGGATGGATGATGGATGGATCCATCTATCTATCGGATTGATTGATTGATTGATGTGTGGAAGGATGGATGTGCGGGCCGAGCGATGGGGGAACAATTGATTCTCACGGTTTGTACCTTAATGGGCGTTGACCGTTATCGGCATGTGGGCGGAGCCAACCTCGGTGGTGGGAGGAGTCGGCATTCAAAATGTAAAAATAAAATTTAGATAAGTATATTAAGTATGTATATATTATAAAAATAATAAAAAATATTAAAATATATATTTATATATATATATATATATATATATTAAAATATTAAAATTATAAAAAATATATACAAATGTGTATATATATATTAAAATATAAAAATTGTAAAAAAATATACAAATGTATATATATATATATTAAAATATAAAAATCATTTAAAAAATACAAATGTATATATATATATATATATATATATATATATATAAATATAAATCTCAATAAATACATTTATTGAGATATATGTTTTGAGGGAAATGTATTTTCACTCTTTTAAATGTGTGAATTGAAACTAAATATTTAAATAACTATAGTTATAAAGCACCACGGTTCGGCTTGAAATAAGTAGATTTGTTACATAATCTGGGTTCTGTCTGCCCGGACGTCGTCTCTCTGCAGACGTGTGTGTATGCATAGAGACTATGCATGATCAGATCAGACTATGATCAGGCTGTGAGTATACATTATCAATACTATATATAGACTGTGATCAGAAACACATTTGGAATACTTAATACGTTCCCCTGTGAAAATGTTAATGCTTTTCATAGGTTAATGGCCATTTGTCGGCCGTTTCAATTATAAAAGTGTGTTTTTCTGCATCGTTTTGGAACATTTCGATCGTCCCCTTTTCAAATTCATTCAGAATCGAACTCGCAGTCTCATGAAACTTTTCCTCTCACAAACTATCCTTTGGAAACCTGCGCTCAGCCCCGAAGCAACGCGTCCTTTCCGCCCACGCGGACCTCGACCTCAAGCGGCTACAGCGATCTTTCTATTCTTGCTCCGCTGGAGAAAAGGGATGAAGGGAGATAACAACCCAGAGGAGAGAGGGAGAGCGCCACATGGAAAGAGGAGCTGTGGTCGACAAAAGGCTGTGAATCATCCGCGCTGTCTCCGTCGAGCCCACGCAGCGAACTCAAGAGGACTATAAATAGTCGGTATCATTTAAAAACATCACATCCCGATCCCACGCAGACAGACCTGCTGTCTCCACTGATGCTGATTCATGATTATAATTTCTTTACATTGTTGTCTCTTTTCTGCAAAGTGTCCTTAGTGTCCAACACCTGTCTGGAGTCGGTCTGACTGTGGAATATACAGTATGTACAATCATTTTCTAGTTGTCTAGAACCCTTATTGTACTCATTTTCCATCCAAAATAGTGTGAATATGCAGTTTTTTTAGACACAAGAAAACTAAAATAAATTTAAAAAAAAAATATATATATATATAGATAAAGATATATATAATTTTATTTTTATATATATATAATTTTATTTTATATATATATATATAATTGTATTATATATATATATAATTTTATTTTATATATATAATTTTATATATATATAATTTTATTTTATATATATATACATATTTGTTACTTATTAAGTGTCTATTTCAAACTGTCCAACCAGAGTTGGGGATTGCTGGAACAACGGAAAGACTTGAGGTGACATTACTGTCAATGGAGTCTGGTGGCTTTGAGAAAGCTCTTTCTTTTCTCATCTAACTTTTATAAAAAGTTTTATTTCCACCAAAACAACAGTTGACGATTGTCTGTTGGTTTTCACGATAGCATAATAATTGTCTATTTTGTATGTTAAAGTATAATTGACAGGATTAACTTCTCTGACACACATATATACACTCACATAAAACATGGCGTTCAACAACAAGACCGGTGTCGGTCGTGGTTTTGTTTGCTCAACCTAACTTTTCTTTTTTTAAATTTTTTAAAATATATATATATAATGTCGCCTCCTCCTATGAATCGCCACCTTAACGTGGTGGAGGAGTTTGAGTGGCTCAGTGATCCTGGGAGCTATGTTGTCCGGGGCGTCAGCCCCTGGTAGGGTCTCCCAAGGCAAACAGGTCTCGGGGGAGAGCCCAGACTAAGAGCGGTTCAACAAACCCTGATGATAAGCAGCCCACGGATTGTAGCCACCTTGCCCGGACAAGGGAAACCGGGGCACCCTCCCGGAGCCAGACCCAGGAGGGGAGCTCGTCGGCGAGCGTCAGGTGGCCGGGCTTTCGCCCATGGGGCCCGGTCGGGCTCAGCCCGAAAGAACAACATGGAGCAGCAGTCACCCTGTGGACCCACCACCCGCAGGGAGAATTATCGGGGTCGGGTGCTATGTAGACCGGGCGGCGGGCCAGGCGGGAGACCTGGGCGGGCCGATCGCCGGCAGCATAGACTAGCTCTAGGGACGTGGAACGTCACCTCACTAGCGGGGAAAGAGCCGGAGCTGGTGCAGGAGGTGGAGCGGTACCAGCTAGATATAGTTGGGCTCACCTCCACGCACAGCATGGGCTCTGGAACCAAGCTTCTGGAGAAGGGTTGGACTTTGTCCTTTTCTGGAGTTGCCCAGGGTGAGAGGTGCCGGGCGGGAGTGGGGATACTCACGAGCCCCCGGCTGAGCGCCGCTGTGTTGGAGTTTTCCCCGGGGAACGAGAGGGTCGCCTCCCTGCGCCTACGGGTTGCGGGGAGTAAGGCTCTGACTGTTGTTTGTGCTTATGCACCGAACAGCATTTCGGAGTATCCGGCCTTCTTGGAGTCGGTGGGAGGGGTCCTGGAAAGGGCGCCGCCTGCCGACTCCATAGTTCTCCTGGGAGACTTCAACGCTCACGTGGGCAATGACAGAGAAACCTGGCGGGGCGTGATTGGGAGGAACGGCTTGCCCGATCTGAACCCGAATGGTGTTTTGTTGTTGGACTTCTGTGCTAGCCACAGTTTGTCCATAACGAACACCATGTTCGAACATAAGGTGGCTCATAAGTGTACCTGGTACCAGAACACCTTAGGCCAGAGATCAATGATCGACTTTGTAATCGTATCATCTGATCTGCGGCCGTATGTCTTGGACACTCGGGTGAAGAGAGGAGCAGAGCTGTCAACTGATCACCACCTGGTGGTGAGTTGGATCAGATGGCGGGGGACTCGGCTAGAGAGACCTGGCAAGCCCAAACGTGTAGTGAGGGTGAACTGGGAACGTCTGGCAGAGGATCCTGTCCGGGAGGTCTTCAACTCCCACCTCCGGAAGAACTTCTCACAAATCCCGAGGGAGGCTGGGGACATGGAATCCGAGTGGACCTTGTTCAAAGCCTCTATTGTGGACACGGCTGCTCGGGGCTGTGGCCGGAAGGTCATCGGTGCCTGTCGTGGCGGCAACCCTAAAACCCGGTGGTGGACACCGGGGGTGAGGGTAGCCGTCAAACTGAAGAAGGAGGCCTTTCGGGCCTGGCTGGCCCAGGGGTCTCCTGAAGCAGACGCCAGAAGGGCTGCAGCGACGATGGTCGCGGAGGCTAAAACTCGGGCATGGGAGGAGTTCGGGGAGGCCATGGAGAAGGACTTTCGGTTGGCCTCAAGGAAGTTCTGGCAAACCATCCGACGGCTCAGGAAGGGAAAGCAGGGTCTACCCCAGGCTGTTCTCAGCAGGGGGGGGGGAACTGCTGACCCGGACTGGGGACATCATCGGGCGGTGGAAAGAGCACTTTGAGGAACTCCTAAACCTGGCCAACATGTCCCCCGGAGAGGGGGCAGCGCCGGAAGACTTTGGGGTGGATTCACCCATATCCCTGGCAGAGGTCGCTAAGGTAGTCAAAAAGCTCCTTGGTGGCAAGGCGCCAGGGGTGGATGAGATCCGCCCTGAGATGCTGAAAGCGCTGGACATTGTTGGGCTGTCTTGGTTGACACGCCTTTTCAGTGTCGCATGGGGGTCGGGAACAGTGCCCATGGACTGGCAGACCGGGGTGGTGGTTCCCATCTTCAAGAAAGGGGACCGGAGAGTGTGCTCGAACTATCGTGGTATCACACTGCTCAGCCTCCCGGGAAAAGCTTATGCCAGGGTGCTGGAGAGGAGGCTCCGACCGCTTGTCGAACCTCAGATTCAGGACGAACAGTGCGGATTCCGTCGCGGTCGTGGAACAGTGGACCAGCTCTTTACCCTCGCAAGATTACTGGAGGGGTCCTGGGAGTTTGCCCAACCAGTTTACATGTGCTTTGTAGACCTGGAGAAGGCTTTCGACCGGGTCCCTCGGGGGTTTTTGTGGGGGGTGCTGCGGGAGTATGGGGTGCCGGACCCGTTGGCACGGGCCATCCGGTCTCTGTATGCCTGCAGTAGGAGCTGTGTTCGTCTCCTCGGTAGTAAGTCAGACACGTTCCCGGTGGGTGTTGGCCTCCGCCAGGGCTGCCCTTTATCACCGGTCCTGTTCGTGACCTTCATGGACAGGATATCTAGGCGCAGCCAGGGGGCGGAGAGGATCCGGTTCGGGAGTCTCGGGATCGCCTCTCTGCTGTTTGCGGATGATGTGGTCCTGTTTGCCTCCTCGGACCGTGACCTCCAGCATTCACTGGGGCGTTTTGCAGCTGAGTGCGAAGCGGCAGGGATGAGAGTCAGCACCTCCAAATCTGAGGCCATGGTGCTCTGCCGGAAACCGGCGGATTGCTCCCTCCAGGTGGGGGCAAACTGCCTACCCCAAGCGAAGGAGTTCAAGTATCTCGGGGTCTTGTTCACGAGTGAGGGTAAGGTGGAGCGGGAGATCGACAGGCGGATCGGTGCGGCTGCAGCAGTAAAACAGGCGCTGTACCGGTCCGTCTTGGTGAAGAGGGAGCTGAGCCGGAAGGCAAAGCTCTCCATTTACTGGTCGGTCTACGTTCCAACCCTCACCTATGGTCACGAACTCTGGGTCGTGACCGAAAGAACGAGATCTCGGATACAAGCGGCCGAAATGAGCTTCCTCCGTAGGGTGGCCGGGCTCAGCCTTAGAGATAGGGTAAGGAGCTCGGACATCAGGGGGGAGCTTGGAGTCGAGTCGCTGCTCCTTCGTGTCCAAAGGAGTCAGCTGAGGTGGTTCGGGCATCTAGTCAGGATGCCTCCTGGACGCCTCCCATTAGAGGTTTTCCGGGCACGTCCAACTGGTAGGAGGCCCCGGGGAAGACCGAGGACACGCTGGAGGGATTATATCTCCCGGCTGGCCTTGGAACGCCTCGGGATCCCCCAGAATGAGCTGGAAAGTGCTGCGGGTGAGAGGGAGGCCTGGGTCGGCCTGCTGAACCTGCTGCCACCACGACCCGACCCCGGATAAGCGGGTGATAATGGATGGATGGATGGATATAATGTCGCCCGGGAATACAAAATAAAACTTTTACGAGCGACACAGAAAATACTGACAATTCGTATTCTATGCTGGCGAAAATAGACGAAAATAGATTTCGTACTATTACAGGAACTCCCGTGAGACTGATCCTAGTATGCAGGACGGTGTGCAGGATCCTTTCTCGTCTCCTCGTCTCCTCCGATGCTCCCTTTCCCCCGAAAGCCTTCGTTCAAGAGGTGCGTGATGACATCTTTAATGTGAGTGAAGCTGCGTCGGCTCCAGTCCTCCGGCCCCGTGTTACCGAAGCTGTACTAACATCCCTCCTGGTTGCCGGCTGAGTCGCTTCCCGTCATCGCCGTCCGCCCACGCCGGGCTGCGCTGGCACGTCGAGGAACAGGAAGTGGAAGTGGCCGATTAAGGCGGATCCGGGGCCTGCCGGTGTGTACCCAGCCCAGGTATGAGTAATGCTGCTGGCACAGCCGAGCCTCTTCACCGACAGGAAGGGAGGCAGTGGGAGGAAATGGCCCCCCGTCATCCGTCGGGTGACGGACAGAATGCTTCACGGGACGGTCGACTGGATAACTCGTAAAGACCATGGGAACCTCTGAATCTATAATAATAATAATACATTTAATAGCGCTTTTTAAAAGGTACTCAAAGACACTTTACATGTTACATTCATACACCGTAGACACAGCTACGGGGAGCAATTCAGGGTTAAGTGCCTTGCTCAAGGCCACATCCACTGGAGATGGACATGCTAACCACTGACTCATAGGCGCCCCGATAATAACTTTTGCATGTTAATTTTCATTGCGGTGGCCATTTTATTGCCCAATATAAATAGACTAGTTATAAGTTATAAGCAAAATTTGACGGCGTATAAATTAGTCAATATTGAGATTTTTGTCTATTTTGGTTTCGACGACACGTCTCCCTTCAGACTAGTGGAGAAACATTATATACACAAATATATTTAGGTGTTTGTATTACTACTTTGTGTATTAGTGTTTGTAGATTTCCCCTAAATTCACCAAAGAGTACCATTACATAATAATGCCTCATTTGCAGATATGAACATACAATTACAGAAAACTTGTAAAACAAAACTTAACTGTCTCAATGTCGCCAATCAACTGTTTCACGGTGATATCTATTAGCTGTTTTTATTTTATTTTCCACTTGTAGTGTCTTTAAAATTGATGTAATTTCTCCAAAACATATATTTGAAAGCCTTTTTTTTTGTCCATTCACCAAACTTTATAGTTGAATTCCTCTCTATACTAGATATATTTTTTAGATATCATTCACAGCCTGATTTATACAACATTTTAGTACTAAAATATATATTTTTCTGACATATCTCGTAATACCCCAAAGACATTTTGGTTAATAACAAACGTGAAGCTTCCCGGTGGTGTGTATATATATATTAATGAATGATATAAATGAATGAATTACATTTGTTTACCCCATTCGTCTGTTGTGTGGTATTCAAAAGGTGATAAAGGAAGAAATTCACTGTAAAAAGACACATTTCCACATCCGCAGTGGACCACAATGCAATTCTTCTACAGGCCGTGATGACTTCTCCGCTGCATATTTAATTTTGTTATGCTATCTCTGTCAGTCGCCCCTATCCTCCCAATACACAACTGTGTATTCTCTGAGGAAGACCACAAGGCATTCTGGGAAATAAAGAACACCTTTACCTCAAATAAAACTCAGGTTGACGGAAAGAAAGAAGAAGAAAAAAAGAGGAGAAATCCAGACCAGTTCTTAAACGTCTGTAACATCTTCTCCCTCCTCCTCGACTTCTAACTATGCCATGAATTTTTTTTAAATATTATCCTCATCCAGAGGAAAGAGAAAGAGGTAAATATAGACCTCTGTTGTCATGCCAACGGCGGCGAGACGAGTAAACACACATCGTATTCGACACAACGTGTTCCTGGTCTGCATGAAGCCTCCTGCCGCTGCCCTGCAAGACCTTTTTAAATGAATGAGAAACAGATTCTCATCCATTAAAGTGCACAATGTTTATTCCTCCAATCATATTTGGCCCACGCGGCCTTTTAAACATTTTTTTTTATATTCCAATGTGGTTTATTATTCATTTAAAATGTTGCTTTTGTTTTGCAAAACCTTATCTGCAAATCTAGAATAAAACATTGTGAAGTGAACTCGTTCAAAAATGATCAAAAATAACAACGAATAACTATTTTCAGAATAAAACTGAGGATTGTTTTTTAGCAATAATAAAATTAGATTTTCTGCACAGCTTCTATGATCCCTATTGCTCTCTCTAAGGCTTCTCCTGTTTAACCATTTTATTTGCTTTCTTTCTTTTTTTTTTGTTTATCTTGCTCCGACTGAGGCTTCTACTTTTTAACCAATTTATTTTATTTTATTTTTGTTTGTTTCCCCTTTTCTTTTTGAGGTTGTCGTATTATGTGCAGATTGTGAGACACATTTGAGGCAACCTCCGACTCTAGAAAGGGGAGCCGATGCGGAAAACTAATTAAACTTGTATTCTCGCTAATGGCCATCGGGGGGCGACTCCTCAGGTTGCAAGAAAAAGAAGAACTTTAACCCTTTTCCTGGTTTGTTTTCACTTCATGAAAAGTTCATTGTAACATGTTGTTCACATTTTTAAATGTCTTATTCAGCTTTGGGTTGTTCTTATATCCCTCTCGTGTCCCCTCTCGGAGCAACAACAACAACAACAACAAAACAAGATGGCGACGCGGTGACTTAGTCCACTTTTTATATCCAGTCTGAGGCCAAATAACTTTAAATAAAAGGCCTAAAATTAAACAAGTGAATGTTTTACCCACCGGTTCCTTTTTAAAACACGCCTTAAGAAGTATAAAATCATATATGCGACACTCATTGCATACGCATACCGTCTATTAGGTGTACTTTAAGAATAAAAGTTTCCTTCCTTCTGGTCGTGTCGAGAAAAGAACAAAAGGGCAAAAGACAATAATCCCTTTTCGTCACATGGAATTCACCCAGTTTACAAACCTTCATCACGCAGTACGAATAAGTGTCTCTCTATTGACTGAATCCATGAATAAGTGTCTCTCTATTGACTGAATCCATGTATAAGTGTCTCTCTATTGATTGAATCCATGTATAAGTATCTCTCTATTGACTGAATCCATGAATAAGTGTCTCTCTATTGACTGAATCCATGAATAAGTGTCTCTCTATTGACTGAATCCATGAATAAGTGTCTCTCTATTGACTGAATCCATGAATAAGTGTCTCTCTATTGATTGAATCCATGTATAAGTATCTCTCTATTGACTGAATCCATGTATAAGTGTCTCTCTATTGACTGAATTCATGAATAAGTGTCTCTCTATTGACTGAATCCATGAATAAGTGTCTCTCTATTGACTGAATCCATGAATAAGTGTCTCTCTATTGACTGAATCCATGAATAAGTGTCTCTCTATTGATTGAATCCATGAATAAGTGTCTCTCTATTGATTGAATCCATGAATAAGTGTCTCTCTATTGATTGAATCCATGAATAAGTGTCTCTCTATTGATTGAATCCATGAATAAGTGTCTCTCTATTGACTGAATCCATGAATAAGTGTCTCTCTATTGACTGAATCCATGAATAAGTGTCTCTCTATTGACTGAATCCATGAATAAGTGTCTCTCTATTGATTGAATCCATGAATAAGTGTCTCTCTATTGATTGAATCCATGAATAAGTGTCTCTCTATTGATTGAATCCATGAATAAGTGTCTCTCTATTGATTGAATCCATGAATAAGTGTCTCTCTATTGATTGAATCCATGTATAAGTGTCTCTCTATTGACTGAATCCATGAATAAGTGTCTCTCTATTGATTGAATCCATGAATAAGTGTCTCTCTATTGATTGAATCCATGAATAAGTGTCTCTCTATTGACTGAATCCATGAATAAGTGTCTCTCTATTGATTGAATCCATGTATAAGTATCTCTCTATTGACTGAATCCATGTATAAGTGTCTCTCTATTGACTGAATCCATGTATAAGTGTCTCTCTATTGATTGAATCCATGAATAAGTGTCTCTCTATTGATTGAATCCATGAATAAGTGTCTCTCTATTGACTGAATCCATGAATAAGTGTCTCTCTATTGACTGAATCCATGTATAAGTGTCTCTCTATTGACTGAATCCATGAATAAGTGTCTCTCTATTGATTGAATCCATGAATAAGTGTCTCTCTATTGATTGAATCCATGAATAAGTGTCTCTCTATTGATTGAATCCATGAATAAGTGTCTCTCTATTGACTGAATCCATGTCTTCATCTGAACGTTATGATTTTAATGAAACAAATAGGCGCTTCTTCCTTCATCTAGCTGAGCCAATGAAACACCTCCGACCCGTTACTCCCCTCCCCGTATGCTCTGGCTTGAGAAAAGGCCCCATAAACGCCCCCCCCCCCCCGCTCTGTTAGCGTACCGTGGAGGAAGTCCATTAACAAACAGCGGGGGGCCACACCGGATGGCAGGTTCCTGGCACCCGATGAAGGCCGGAGTCACGAGAGCCGACGGAGGCTTGTAAATATTTCAGTGTGTCTAATGTGATGTTTTTTTCTCCCCCCTCCCCCCTCCCCCTTAGCTTTACTTCTCACCTCATTACGCAACGTCTGATTATTGACTCCTGAAAGGTCAGAGGTCAAGGTCAGATGCACCGTAGCTGTAAACCTGCTGGCTTTTGAGATAAAGCAAAATGCCAGATACTTTTCTGTGCGGTCGTTATGTTCATTAACACGTGCACGTGCACATGCACATGCACGTGCACGTGCATTCACACGATGAAAGGAGGAACCTCATCACAGGTCAACCGTATTAAATATATTTGTGTAAAGTGTGATTTATTGTAGACACATAGATGAATTTAGTGTTGTAACTTAAAATATTTGCTTCTTTATTCATTCGTAATATGCACTTTAAGGCCTTTACATACCTTTTTTTTGTGGGATTAATTTGCACGCCAATATATCTATATTTATTTTAACTGTTGTGTTTGTCTTAAATGTTTTTAACACAAAATGTGAATAAAAGTAACTTTTGTGGGGGTTGTCTTTGGAGCTTTCGCAACGCGAATAAAGGCATCGACCAATCACGTCGTTCGGAACGGCGATATTCATGAAACTAGGCAACAAGGAGGCTCGGTAGTCCGAAACCAAGTTTTTTCTTCGGGGCGGCTCCCTGTTTTATTCACGAGCACAAAGCGTGCGCACGTCACGCATCCACGAGTCAAATGTGGAGCGATACGCAGTCCGATCCGGATGCGTCACTCGATTCCTTTGATATGTGTTCAATATGCTGCAAATGTGCCAAAACAACAAATAACTGCGGATGTAGGAAACAAAAAAATGCTGGTATGTTCAAATACTGAACGACACATCTTTGGAAACGTTTTACGAGGAAGGAAATGCATCGGCCACATTTGTCAGACACACACACACACACACACACTTTTTGTTTCCTGAGCTGAATCGGCGTCGGCCAGACGCTCCCGGCTCCACGACCTCTGACCCAAACCGGCTCTCTTTTGTAACCGCGGCGGAGTCTGAGGCCTCGCGGGCTCCGACACCGAGCCCGGGAGGCCTCAATCCGTCGGACTGACACTCGGGTGAAAGGTAAGAAGAGGAAGCGTTCCTGACATCAATATCCCCTTTGTGTCGGCGGCTGGCCTCCTCCTCCTCCTCCTCCTCTTCCTCCTTCCGGAATCCGGACATGTTAGACCTCCGAGAAAAAAAAAAAGAGGGACTTAAGCGGATTTAGCGAACTGATGCGATATCATGCTGACGGAAAGAGGCTTCTGGTAACACGAGTCCTCAAAAAAACATCTTAATGGACATTTCTGCTTCGCTGAGTCACAGGATAGCTCCGCGTGGCCTGGTGGTCCAGGTTTATCGTCCGTGTGTAGAATTTGACCACCCGTTTTTGAGCGCTATCAGTGGTTATCATCACCACGGCCATTCGGCTTCAGTCGGCCCAGACTGCATCTGTGATGAGTGAAGCAACAAAACTACTTTGGTTTGGTTTTGGATTCCAATAAGTAGGTTTGTTACATGAAATTAACGTTTGCTAACGTACTTAACTTACGTAAGTTAGTGAACAAAAGCATGTTGAATGAAGTCAATGTTGACTTGGTGAAAGTCCTGTGTTTGACACATTACAAAAGGGTAATTAACTATAAAAACTAACAAAAAAAGTTCTTAACTATAAAAAAGTTCCACCGGTCTGAAAACGCTTCACGAGGCTTCGTAACCCCCGATAACGACGAGTCAATCGTTCCAAGTGGGCTCATTTGAATCAGTACTGCATCCAGAAAAGAAGAGTCACTTGTGTCTCAGTGCAGACTCCTTTTGCCAAGGATTTATAAGTTGTGCCAGGCTACATGAACGTTAAACCTTTACACATTTTTAAACCCATTTCAAATAGCTTATAAATCAGTTCTAATCTATTAAAAAGTGTTTTAAACCACTTCCAAGACATTGGTTACCACTTAGGCCTTGTTCACACCTGGGATTAAGATGTGTCTCGGTCACAAGCCCGTAAATAAAGGTGTGAATGCTCCCGAGATGCATGGGGAAGTGACGGCCATCGCCTTTGAAAATCCTCTATTAGCGTTACAGCCGCTGACCCGGTCGACTTATTTGGGGAGGGTGACCTCCTCACCTCCAGGTGAGCTCTGTCTGCGGTGTTTTCTCGACGAAGCGCGTCATCTCGTGACACCGTGGGAGGAAAGCCACGCCCACAGACTGGGAAACACACCATCATTCTGCTTCATACTGGTGGGCTCTGCATGTGTGTGTTCATACTCGCTCGTAATTGCCCCGGTGATTACCACGAAACCCAAGAGAGGCTGGTTGCTGCACTATACTTTCTTCCTTCTCTGTTCCTGGAGACCAACACTAATGACTAGCATTTACTGACTAAATTACACACACACATGCATGCGTGCAAATTGTGGACACACACAGGCAAGTAGACGCTGGAAGTGTACACGTTGTAAACCTGCAAATATATAAGTACATCCAAATGGAAAAGGAGATAAGAGCAGGACGTTTTTAAATTGGGTCAGAACAAGTGAGGTAGTGGATTGAAGGGCCGTTTCGTGGAATAATGAGTGTAAGAAGTAACAAATGTAACGTTTCGAGGGATAATAACGAGTGTAACAAGCAACAAATGTAATGTTTCGTGGGATAATAACAAGTGTAACAAGCAACAAGTGTAACAAGCAACAAATGTAACGTTTCGTGGGATAATAACGAGTGTAACAAGCAACAAATGTAACGAGCAACAAATGTAACGAGCAACACATGTAACGAGCAACAAATGTAACGAGCAACACATGTAACGTTTCGTGGGATAATAACAAGCGTAACAAGCAACACATGTAACGTTTCGTGGGATAATAACAAGCGTAACAAGCAACACATGTAACGTTTCGTGGGATAATAACAAGCGTAACAAGCAACACATGTAACGTTTCGTGGGATAATAACAAGTGTAACAAGCAACACATGTAACGTTTCGTGGGATAATAACAAGTGTAACAAGCAACAAGTGTAACAAGCAACAAATGTAACGAGCAACACATGTAACGTTTCGTGGGATAATAACAAGTGTAACAAGCAACACATGTAACGTTTCGTGGGATAATAACAAGCGTAACAAGCAACACATGTAACGTTTCGTGGGATAATAACAAGCGTAACAAGCAACACATGTAACGTTTCGTGGGATAATAACAAGTGTAACAAGCAACACATGTAACGTTTCGTGGGATAATAACAAGTGTAACAAGCAACAAGTGTAACAAGCAACAAATGTAACGAGCAACACATGTAACGTTTCGTGGGATAATAACGAGTGTAACAAGCAACAAGTGTAACGTTTCGTGGGATAATAACAAGTGTAACAAGCAACAAGTGTAAGGTTTCGTGGGATAATAACAAGTGTAACAAGCAACAAGTGTAACAAGCAACAAATGTAACGTTTCGTGGGATAATAACAAGTGTAACAAGCAACAAGTGTAACAAGCAACAAATGTAACGTTTCGTGGGATAATAACGAGTGTAACAAGCAACACATGTAACGTTTCGTGGGATAATAACAAGTGTAACAAGCAACAAGTGTAACAAGCAACAAGTGTAACAAGCAACACATGTAACGTTTCGTGGGATAATAACAAGCGTAACAAGCAACACATGTAACGTTTCGTGGGATAATAACAAGCGTAACAAGCAACACATGTAACGTTTCGTGGGATAATAACAAGCGTAACAAGCAACACATGTAACGTTTCGTGGGATAATAACGAGCGTAACAAGCAACACATGTAACGTTTCGTGGGATAATAACGAGCGTAACAAGCAACACATGTAACGTTTCGTGGGATAATAACAAGTGTAACAAGCAACACATGTAACGTTTCGTGGGATAATAACAAGTGTAACAAGCAACAAGTGTAACAAGCAACACATGTAACGTTTCGTGGGATAATAACAAGTGTAACGAGCAACAAATGTAACAAGCAACACATGTAACATTTCGTGGGATAATAACAAATGTAACGAGCAACAAATGTAACGAGCAACAAATGTAACGAGCAACAAATGTAACGAGCAACAAATGTAACAAGCAACACATGTAACGTTTCGTGGGATAATAACGAGCGTAACAAGCAACACATGTAACGTTTCGTGACCCAGGCTGGTCTCGTCCAGGATTCGATGCTATACCTTTGGAAAATAATGCGCCGTCATTCGTGAGAATCCCACGGAAATCTGGGATTCTATCGGTATGCTATGCATGTAATCATAAACGAGGAAGTATAAAGACTGCAATAAAAAGGCATGCATGGGTGGGGTGGGAGAGGAGGAGGTGGAGGTGTCGATCTTTCAGCCAGAAGCAGATCGAAGGAGCTTTTTTCTAACATTAAGTGGTTTTGTTGCCTCAACAATGTATTTGTGGTTCAGAAACATCGACCTTCAACGTATCCTGTTTGCAGAAACGTACAATGCCAACCAATAATGCTGGCGACAGTGTTGATTCTTCTAATCTTGTGAGGACTCGATGGCATAACACTTTTTTTTAAACTCTGACCTTAAATGTGTAACCAAGTCTTCCAGAAAGAGGCTGCTGTTGATCTTAGAAACATCCTGTCTGTCTCTCGGAACCAAACCACATGTGTTCCTCTTGAAGACGGAAGCCTTTTTAACAAGCAATGACAAAAATACAGCTTTTTGAAAGACCCGAGAATGGACAACCTCAAATCAGTCACTGAATAGAAGTACAAGGGCACCACACACACACACACACACACACACACACACACACACCAAAACCATCCTTTTAATGATGATGTTTACCAGTGGCAGTCTCGTCAATCCACCCTCCTAAAACACACACACACACACACTCAGGAATGCAGACGGCCCTCACACAGTTGACCGCCACCTGCCTGGCCCTGACCCGTCCTCTCCTGTTTTACAATGCAGGAGGAGTGTTGAATTGCCTTGACCCCGTGTTCAACTCGGCCAAATTGATCCCGAGGAGTGAGATGGATAGGGTGGCGGGCGAGCAGAGTTCAGCGAACAGTGTGGTTTCCTTGTGGCAAAAAAGAAGAAAAGGGGGTTAGCAGAGTGAATATCGGCCACGTTAGCCGGCTGTCACCACCTCCTTGTTTTATAGCCGAGAGGGAAATAGAAAAGACCGGAAAGTGAACGGCTGTCTGAAGTCATGCGGTATGTTTTATGTTTTTTAAAGCGATACTCCGCCCACAATGGATCTGTGCAGTATCAAAAAAGGCAAAAAAAACAGGGAACTCACGTCAGTTGCCAACAGACCCCAGGGCTCAACAGATGTTGAGTATTAAAGTAGCATCAAAACATCCATAGTCAACATAATATGTTACATATTGTTAACCTAAATGGCCACTTTGTTCCAAATAGTCCCCATTTGCCGACAGAAATGAAAATATATGCTACTTCTTTGAGCTTAAAGATGAAATGGCCACGAGATGATGTCATCGCTTCCACAAATGTGACTTCATTGATGTCGGGAGACAGCGAGAGATCAATCTATAGGCCCGGACACACAAAAAAACGATATAAATGAACTACAGCGCCAACGAAGGCCACCTCTCGCCCGTGTCTTGGCCACAAGGAGTTGCACTTGAACACACCGCGAAGACTACCGACAACGGCCAACTAGTGCGAACGTTGTGCGTCTGCGTTAGAGGAAATAACTCTGTGTACCAGCAGGGGGCGGGACCATAAACTCACGTGAGAAGTCGGAACTTTCTCATAGACTTCCATACAATCGGACTTCTTTTTGCAACCGGAGGAGTCGCCCCCTGCTGGTCACCGGAGAGAGTGAAGGTTTTAAGGCACTCTTGCCTCTAGTCGTTTACTCGCTTCCATTTCTCTTCCAGTGCCCTGATTGGATTAAGCCGAACAGCCAATCGGAGCGCTTCTCTCTCTAGAAAAAGGCCGGATACGAAGATAGCTGAAAGATGTGCGTTGTTTTGGCTAGAACATTTTGGTAGTTTGGTAGTCTGCTGGCATGAGGACACCGCAGACAGGAAGTTCAAGTACCCCGCTCACGCTCCTGCAGACCACCATAAAAAGTGATGTTTACCAATAGCAGTTACGTGTGGTCCAGAATTACCGACTGAAAAATGAGGTCTTCTCACATCTTTGTGGAGGATTTACGGGGGAAAAGGAATTAAAACCTTTTTATGTCACAACAGGCGAGGACTGACACTGTTCTGTCAAACCCTGGCAACACTGCGCCTGATTCGTTGGTTTGGTGTCGGACTCCGTGGAGTAACACCTGTTTGAGCGATCGACGCCCACGGCTTCCCAGAAATTGCTAAATGACCATCCCGTACTCTCCTTTTTATTTAATTAGTTTCCACTCCTTTCGTTCTTTGCCTCAGAGTGTCCGGATAATAGAGAGGCGAGAGCGACAGCTGCACTTTAACTGCCCCGGGAGGGGGGGGGGGGGGTGGGGTGAAAAGGAAATAAGGAACGTAGAACAAAAGTGGGAAATTGTGCATGTCAAAAGGTCACCGAGGTCGCGCCTCACCTGCAAAGTCACCCCGCCCAAAGACGGAGGCGTGAGAAAAGCCCGTTAACGACGGAGTGCCCTTTCAAAACGTTTTTAAATCTCTATGACTACCCTATACCCTGAATTAGTATCGTGGTTTGAGAAATGCAGCAGCTTCTCGTTTGGCAAGTTCATTTGCGTGTCCGTTCTCTTCCAAGCGGTGACATCCTTTTGGGAGATTTTGTGCCAAACCTTTTGCCAAAGACGTGTAATTTTCTCCAATTTTCTTTGTGAAAACACAATTCTAAATTTCTTTCTTTTTTCTTTACTTTTAAATTATTATTATTATTTTTTTAGCAGAAATTACTCGAGGGTTATTGGCTGGTTAACAGGAAGCCACACAGAAGATAAAACAAGTCCTGGATGAGAGATTTAAATATTCCCCCTTCATCAGTGCACTCTGTGTAACCCCTTCTTCCATCGATCTGCACAAAGGCCTTATGGGGCCCCCGAAGGAAGGCGGAGCCTTGGAGAATGGATGAAAGCAAGGAGGAAGGAGAGGCGGCGGTGGTGGTGGTGGTGTTGGGGGGGGGGGAGTTAACCGACGACTGCCCCCCAACCACCAATGCAGGGAGGATTTCATGCCGTCTTGAGAAGTGGACGGAGCGAAGGAAGCGCTCTGAATTCGTGTGTGCGTGTGAATGCTTGTGTGAGTTTGTGTAACCCTGAGTGTGTTGGAGTGACTGGAAGTGTTGAGCTGGAGCCACTGAAAGGTGTCAAATGTTGGGTTTTTTTCTTCCTGTGCGTGTGCGTGTATGTGTGTGTGTGTGTGTACATGTGTGTGTGTGTGTGTGTGTGTGTGTGTGATGTAGAGGAGGGATTAGCTGCAGGACAATGCAGGGCAGTAATCCCTGTTTTTCCCATTCCGTCCTCTTCCCGAGGCTCCGTTTTGCTTTTGCATTTAAAACTGAGAGAAAGTTGAATCACAATGAGGGAGAGACTGACCTAGATTGAAGGTCTGGAGGGGGGGGGGGGGGGGGGGTATCAGAGAGTATGGGGGGCATTTGTGAATGAAGAGATGCTTAGGCTTGTCGATTGGAGGTCCACTCGTGTCCGTCGAGACCTTCGTTCAGGAGAAAACCAGCAGACTGACGACGCCAGAGCCAATCAAAGCACAGACGTGGAGGGCTGGTTCCTTTTGTCCATATTCGGCTCCTGCGGGTATCAAAAGTCGGCCGTCGGGTGCCCTTGCGGGTTCTTTTCTGGGAAGCCCTTCAAAACCGATTCATCGGGAAAAAATGAAATGCGCGGTAATAAAAAGCACCGATCTGCTCCTAAATGGTCTTTTTTTTATTTTTTTTATTTTTTTATCGGTGTGTCCGAACTCCAGAGCTCAGGATGGACAGACGCGGCCGAAACAAGCGTCTCCTCCACTCACCACGCTGACGTCAACCAGCGCTTCTCTGAACCGCTCAGAGATTCTCAACCTGAAGCGCTCGGCGGCGGCTCACGCAATTATTTCAAGCCCAAGCATGATGTTTTTCCTGAGTAGGGTCATAAAAGTACGGAGAACACGTCACGACCAACGCTCGCGTAACTTGAAAATGACAATTGAAGAACACACTTTGTTGCCTTTATTGGTATCGTTTAAAAAAATGTAATCAAATTCATTCAAAAACAAAAATATTGGGTTCGTTGGATGTGTTAAAAAAAAAAAAGAAATAACATAAATGATCAAATAATTAATTATTTATTGAAAAAAAATAAGAATATGAATATAAATTAAATATTTACCTATTTACAAGAGTTACGGTTTGATAAAAACGAGACTAGCGACAAACCCCAAAAATCGATCTTTGGGTTTTTGTTTCCCGTTGGTTGGACAAAAGAAACGATTTAAAGACGTCCGGGCTTCCCGGTATTTATGGACTTTTCTTGGGGCGATTTGACATTGATTTTGGGGTTAAGTGTTGCATCACGACGAACGGCCCCACTGGGACCCGAACTGCAAAGTATGGAGTCGACCTCCCCGGAACTCGCCTCTCCTCATTCATGCAGGCCGGGAGTCACGAAGCGTTCACAGTGAAAACGGTTTTGTTAGGATAAAAACAAAGTTACACCCCGAAGAAACGGCCGGTGAAACCGTCGAGGTGCCGCCGGTCTCGTGTCGGCAGAGATAACACAGGAGTGTTGATGATGGGAGCACCACAGCAAATGGTGTGGAAAAACCACCACCTCACAGTGTGAGAGGGAAGGGGTGTTGGGGTTAAAGGTCAGGGGCTTCCTGCAGGCTGTGAGGCGGCGGCGGCGTTTTTTTCCCTTTCTTCCTGTGGTCCATTCAGCATGCCGCCGGTGGAGGGGAGGGGCGGGTCGGCAGGGGTCACTGCGGGGTCGAGAGGTCGGCTTTTTGAGTTGACGGGAGAGAGAAAAGAATCAGATAAAAGAGGTGGCGGCCGCTCTGTGGAGGCCGAGAGGAGCTGAATGGAGGCCGGTCGACGTTGGTTTACGTGACGGGGTTTCATAAACGCTGATGAGGACTTCAGCAAATGGAATCTAATCGGCACAGACACCTCATTGGTCCTGAGCTTAATCTTAAACAAACATGGGGGGGGACTTTGAATTTATTTAGAGAGGCGTTTCTTGGCTCAGCTTGGGAGTAAAGCTGGCAGCAGATGGAGACGGCCGCCCTCCATTCAAGAAATATGGCTGCAAAGTGTTGTGATTTACACGTTTCGTCTCGCTAGCTGCAGCACGCCAGTCGCCAGTAAATAACACAGCTGTGGACACATGTTTTAAGACGCCTCATTTTTTATTTCAGTTTATAGGACCCTTTTAAAAAGGAACTTATCACATCTTAAAGCTACATCTATTGAATGCGCAGAGACGATGTCGATGTTGCTCCCCCACACTGCGATGGCCAATCACGTGAGGGACCATCAATGGGCCGTTGCATTCCAATGGGTCGATCAAATGGGCCGTTAGAGTGGAGCTCGCAACCCGGCGCTAATGGCCAGGACGCCTGATTAGGTTCGAAATGTAGACGAAGGGTACAAACTGAACCATTCAATTCAACTTATTTGGTTTAGGGTTAGGTTATAAACCTGAGCCCGGCCTAACTATGAACCTGTAGCAGCCCTAACTATGAACCTAAACCAGCCCTAACCATAAACCTAAACCAGCCCTAACTATGAACCTAAACCAGCCCTAACTATGAACCTAAACCAGCCCTATCTATGAACCTAAACCAGCCCTAACTATGAACCTAAACCAGCCCTAACTATGAACCTAAACCAGCCCTAACTATGAACCTAAACCAGCCCTAACTATAAACCTAAACCAGCCCTATCTATGAACCTAAACCAGCCCTATCTATGAACCTAAACCAGCCCTAACTATGAACCTAAACCAGCCCTAACCATAAACCTAAACCAGCCCTAACTATGAACCTAAACCAGCCCTAACCATAAACCTAAACCAGCCCTATCTATAAACCTAAACCAGCCCTAACTATGAACCTAAACCAGCCCTAACTATGAACCTAAACCAGCCCTAACTATGAACCTAAACCAGCCCTAACTATGAACCTAAACCAGCCCTAACTATGAACCTAAACCAGCCCTAACTATAAACCTAAACCAGCCCTATCTATGAACCTAAACCAGCCCTAACTATAAACCTAAACCAGCCCTATATATGAACCTAAACCAGCCCTATCTATGAACCTAAACCAGCCCTAACTATAAACCTAAACCAGCCCTAGCATATACCTAAACAAGCCCTAACTATAAACCTAAACCAGCCCTAACTATAAACCTAAACCAGCCCTAGCTATATACCTAAACAAGCCCTAACTATAAACCTAAACCAGCCCTAACTATAAACCTAAACCAGCCCTAGCTATATACCTAAACCAGCCCTAACTATAAACCTAAACCAGCCCTAACTATAAACCTAAACCAGCCCTAGCTATATACCGGTGCCAGGCCTAACTATGAACCTAAACCAGCCCTAACTATGAACCTAAACCAGCCCTAGCTATAAACCTAAACCAGCCCTAACTATAAACCTAAACCAGCCCTAACTATAAACCTAAACCAGCCCTAACTATAAACCTAAACCAGCCCTAACTATGAACCGGTGCCAGGCCTAACTATGAACCTAAACCAGCCCTAACTATATACCTAAACCAGCCCTAACTATGAACCTAAACCAGCCCTAACTATGAACCTAAACCAGCCCTAACTATGAACCTAAACCAGCCCTAACTATAAACCTAAACCAGCCCTATATATGAACCTAAACCAGCCCTATCTATGAACCTAAACCAGCCCTAACTATAAACCTAAACCAGCCCTAGCTTTAAACCGGTGCCAGGCCTAACTATGAACCTAAACCGGCCCTAACTATAAACCTAAACCAGCCCTAACTATGAACCTAAACCGGCCCTAGCTTTAAACCGGTGCCAGGCCTAACTATGAACCTAAACCGGCCCTAGCTTTAAACCGGTGCCAGGCCTAACTATAAGCGTTATCAAAGAGGAAAGTCTTGAGTCGACTAACATGTGGTGAGTGCGTCTGCCTGCTGGACTGAAACTGGAAGCAGGTTCCACAGAAGAGGAACTTGATACACCAACATCCTCCGCCCGAGGACCTTAAGATGACCTCTCGTTTTATGACACCTTTAAATTTGTCTTTCTATCGGACCTATCTGCAGATCTGTCACTCATCGCCTGGTCACGCCCAGCCCGCCGGTTGACCGGGTGGAAGGCTGCCATGGCTAAATAAACTCGGCACAACCTCTGTTCTCAAGAGTTCGTATATCATGACAGCGAGCGCGTTCCCTTCCTGCCAATAATACATCCGTCTGCATTCTCTCCCAGATTAGCCTCCCGTTGTGTAACACACAGGAAGAAAGATTAGCGTTGTGAAAGAGTGTCAAAACAGACAACTGGCCCCGCAGTAAAGAAAGGGCAAGGTTGTACTCCATGTACTCCTTTCAGTGGACGGTCAACAAGCAAGAACAGTTTGTTCCCAGCAGGGGAGAGAAGTGTCTATTATCAATGATAGCACTTTTCTGTATTGACATATACAGATATATATATTTTTTGCCACCTCAGATTTGATTTGTGCTCATTGTGTTCAGGTTGTCCCCGTGGAGACAAATCGTTTAGCAGCTAACTCCAATGCGTCCTGATTTAAAAGCAACTGACGTGGTATAAAGAGAGAGGCGGTCTGGGATTGGTCAAACAAACACAGGACTTTCATGCCGGAGGCCGCTGTCCGAGTCGTGTTGTCAGGTCGTTAGTCTGCCGGTTCAACGTCTAGCACATTATATTCCTAAA
>NC_046971.1:3410129-3413200 GCF_009769545.1 Cyclopterus lumpus | reverse complement strand
CTCTCCCCTCTCTCCCCTCTCACGCTCCCCTCCCTCTCTCCCGTCTCTCCCCTCTCTCTCCCCTCTCTCCCCTCTCGCTCCCCTCTCTCTCGCCTCTCTCTCACCGCTCTCTCCCCGCTCTCCCCTCTCTCTCCCCTCTCTCTCCCCTCTCTCTCCCCTCTCTCTCTCCCCTCTCTCCCCCTCTCTCCCCCTCTCTCTCCCCTCTCTCCCCCTCTCTCTCCCCTCTCTCCCCTCTCTCCCCCTCTCTCTCCCCTCTCCCACCTCCTCCCAGTGTGACAGGAGTCCCTGTGAATGGAGGCAAGCTGTTTCTATTCACCTTCAAATGAATTCTGCTCTCTTTCACCAGCGAGCGCCCTCCCTCGCGACCTCCTCCTCCCTGCTGCTCGCCCCATTATTCTTCCTCTTGCCCGGAGCCCCCTCTTCCCCTTCCTCTCTCACCCCGTTGTTTCCAATTCATCCCCCTCTCTTTGTCCCCGTCGTCTGCCATCGCCCTCTGGTACCACACTAGATATGTCAGGAGAAAGCGACTTGTTTTTGGACCGAAGGCATTGAAAGCGCCGCACGCCGCGACATCGTCGTCTGATCGATGTGTCTATCTACCTTTCTATCCACCTATCTATATATCTATCTATACATCTATCTATCTATCAATCATTCTATCCATCTATCTATCTATAAATCCATCTATCTATCTATCCATTTATCTATCTATCTATCTATCTATCTATTGATCAATCTATCTATCTATCTATCTACCTATCCATCTATCCATATATCTCTCTATCTATCTATCTATCTATCTATCCATCTATCTACCTTTCTATCCATCTATCCATATTTCTATCTATCTATCTATCCATCTATCTACCTTTCTATCCATCTATCCATATTTCTATCTATCTATCCATATATCTATCTAGCTATCTACCTACGTATCCATCTATCTATATATCCATCTATCCATCCATCCATCCATCCATCCATCTATCTATATTTCCACACTGACTGACTCAGTGATTGAAGATGAGTGGAATGAGCCTCCATTACCAGTTGGACAAAAGGCATGGAGTTTAGAGGTCCGGCCTCCTCCATCACCTCTGATTAATACCTGCTGGGTAATAACCTCCAGTCTGTAAGTGTGTCTTCATTGAACTAACAGACACTGAGGGTTCAGTTCAAACTCCACAGGTGTAGTGAGTCAAACACCTCTAAAGGTCTAAAGGTCTGTCCGAACAGAACCGTTCTCCAAAGGGTCCGGCTTCAAGCTCGACTCAGAGGACCGGGATGCCAGGTTAGAGTGATTTCACGCCATTGACCTCCATCTTTTCTAAAATACCCCCCCCCCCCCCCCCCCCCCCCCCACCCCCACCCCCACACCCTGACTGCAGCAGATAATCTTTGTCCTCCTCGTTTCTTCTTGCCACCGGCTGCTCGTCTCAGACGGGGAAATCCTTTTGTCCTCAAACAAAGACTCACCACATGCACTAATCGGGTCTGGAGCTAGACCTGTCTGCGGTGCTGGTGTGTGTGTGTGTGTGTGTGTGTGTGTGTGTGTGTGTGTGTGTGTGTGTGTGTGAGTGTGTGTGACACATACTCACGAAGCGAGTGGGCCCTATCATGGAAATTATCACGTGAGAACGACAGAAAGACACCGCTGTGTTGCAAAAAGTCTGAAAGTCGACGCGTGATGCAACAGGATGTTGGTTCGCTCTTGAAAGAGGAAACTGGGTGTGAGAAGTGACAGAAACCACGACGACAGACACACAAAGAGAACACAAACAACCACGAATCTCACCGGTCGACTTGCTTAATCCCCCGTTTACACCGTAGCGTGTGTTCTGTATTACCACGTTCTTCAGGTAATATCTATCCAGCTCACTCGTTCCTTCCTCTGCAAACGATGGAGGTTATGTGAGCTTCTGGTTACCAGATTACACGCCCAGGTTAGACCCTACCGATGCATGGGCGTGACAAGTATTATAGTTTCCATTACGTACTTGGCCTACGTGTATAGTTCTTTAATTCATTTTTATTTATTAAGTCTATTTACTCGTCTACTAGCAAATTTTCTGTGTTTAAAAAAAAAAAAAAATCATAGGTTCTTGTTTGGGTAGTTACAAACACAAATGTGTGTGAGAGGGGTAAAAGTCAGCGTTGGAGACTTCGGAGGCGTTCACTGGCGTGCGACGCAGACGGATTCATCCGAAGGTGAGATGAGTTGAACCAGATAACAACCACATGCTTCCTGCTCTTATCACACGGACTGTATCTGCACAGGGGCCAGACACACACACACACACACACACACACACACACACACACACACACACACACTCCCAGCCCACGCAGGGCCTTTGACGACTCATTCAGTACATGCTGTCCTCTGGTTTTTAACATCACCATGACGACCCTCACAAGAACAAGTTAGAAGTTCCCTCACAATAAATTTAAAGACACGCTTGAAAACTGACTGAAATGCTGAAGGACGGAGATTGTTTTTAGTTTGAAAACCCAATTTTGAAAGGAAAACGTATCAGTGTGGATGGACCCTCAGAACCTATAAGTGTTTATGGACCTTCAGAACCTATGGGTGTTTATGGACCTTCAGAACCTGTCAGTGTGGATGGACCCTCAGAACCTATAAGTGTTTATGGACCTTCAGAACCTATGGGTGTTTATGGACCTTCAGAACCTGTCAGTGTGAATGGACCCTCAGAACCTATAAGTGTTTATGGACCTTCAGAACCTGTCAGTGTGGATGGACCCTCAGAACCTATAAGTGTTTATGGACCTTCAGAACGTATCAGTGTGGATGGACCCTCAGAACCTATGGGTGTGGATGGACCTTTAGAACGTATCAGTGTGGATGGACCCTCAGAACCTATAAGTGTTTATGGACCTTCAGAACCTGTCAGTGTGGATGGACCCTCAGAACCTATAAGTGTTTATGGACCTTCAGAACCTGTCAGTGTGGATGGACCCTCAGAACGTATCAGTGTTTATGGACACTCAGAACCTATGAGTGTGGACGGACCTTTAGAACGTATGAGTGTGGACGGACCTTTAGAACC
>NC_046971.1:3375129-3407629 GCF_009769545.1 Cyclopterus lumpus | reverse complement strand
GCGTGCCCCGTTGTGTGTTTTCCCCGAGCAGGTGATGTGAAGGTGTCCAGGTGTGTTTCTTGGGGGACGGACATTCCTGCCGCCGCCCTCCACTTTGGACCGGTGCGGTCGAGAGGAAACAGGAAGCGGCGCCTTCGAGAGGGTTAGCAGACCAACGGGCCGGCCGGAAACAGACGGGAAGGAGCAGGAAGAAGACAGGAAACACACATGGGGGGGTAACAATGTGTCCAAAAAAGGCCTCTCTCTCTCTCTCTCTCTCTCTCTCCCTCTCTCTCTTGCCCCCCCCCCCCTATCTCTCTCTCATTGCAGACATTCCTCGCCGGCCGTCTCTCCTTCTCCAAACATCTGTTCAGACGCCCGTCAGAACAAGACTCAGGGACGTGTGCAAACTCGCCGGCCGATTCTGTATTATTATTATTATTAGTTATGGATTGAGAGTCCCTGAAAGCTGCAGGTCTGCTGAGACCCCTCGACTCCTTTAAATCCAGATTGAAGACCTTTCTGCTTGCTGTCGTCTTTAATTGAACCAGATTCAAGGATATCCATCAACTTTTATTCCATTTGTTGCTTTTCGACTGTTTTAAATGTTTTAATGAATGTTCTTAATTGTAAATCTAAATGTTTTGATGCTTTTAACGTTTTTTTTAATGAGACGCACGTTGAATTGCCTTCTTGCCATCGAGGACTTGTGTCAGTGCCAACAATATTCAATTCATCCCACCGTGTGTTTTTATGCTCATTGTAAACTCGGCACGCCCCTTGATATGCATTTCAGGGTCATTTACATTCCCCACAGCTCCATTTGCATCAGGACCACAACATTATCATAACATTATCATATCCCGTTCCCCGACCGGGTTTCTCTTTTGTAACGGTCCTCGCTGGCTAATTAGTCGCTGATGGTTTCCCCATTGAAAGCCTTCCGGTTGTTTCTTCTTCTTCTTCTTGGGGCTTTTAATGTGAAACGACTTCAGGAAGTGCTCAGGAGTCTTCAGCCGTCAGTTTCTTGGACCTTTGTCACGTCGGTTTCGAACCACTTCATCGGGAGACTAATCGCTACAAATTAGAGAAGTGAATGCGAACACAGTTTATGACTAATTGTTTTGCATAGCAACCGGAGTAAATACTGGACCCCTTTTTTTTCATAAGCCACACATCTGCAAAACATTCAGACAATTGAATGTTTTTTTCTTTGAAAAACACAAATCAGGAGAAGATGTCCTCAGTTCGAGACCTTTCTCTGGCGATTGACGGCCAGACTAACTGGTTTTGCGATGCAAAATATGTCTGTTAGCCGTGTAAAAGAAAAACATATAAATACATCGTGAAGCTATTACCTATCTGTTTTCATCCATCCACACAATGTTTTAAAAGTAACGGCATAACTTGATCAAACGCCCTCCGCTGGGCGTCTTTTAGAATCAGGATTCAATCAGTGCAAATGTGCAGATGCTGAATGGGTCTTCATCTCTACATTGGAAACAACCCGGAAAAATTAAAAACAGGAACGTTGGAGTGCAATGGTATGTCGCGGATGCACCATATAACCAGCAATAACCATCAATAATAACATTTTTTTTTACTGCATATTGTGTTTTTATGACTTAACAAAAATTACAGCCATTGCTGCGGGTGAATTTTCTTTTCACGTAACTCCCAAAGCCTCATGGGAGTTAACGCTACAATACAAAGGCTCTTTTATCTGGTACAAGAGTTATCAGAAGCTAGACATGAAAACACCTTGTATGAGAAAATGCATGAAGGAATCAAAGTGGAAGTGGTTCAGGACTACTTGTAAACCAGCAGCGTAAGTAGGTCCAGCTCAGACTCTTGAGGTAGCTCTGTGTGGAGGCACGAAACCAAAGACAACAAACGCCTCGCGATAGCAGAGGATGAGGTCTGAGCTTGTTGCATTCCAGCCCCGCGTGGCCTCCGTCATACCTCCATAACATCCCTAAAAAAGAAATAAATAAAACAGCAACCACGCGTCAGGAAATGAGTCGAGACGTGCAGGTTCAGACGAGAAGCCCTCGCCGACCCGACAGCTGTTTCAGTCCCACGCACACACCTTGACACACATAGAGCCCTCGCATCGGTGTGGAGCCTCCCATGCAGGTACGCCTGAAGTATGGCAGGAATGCGGTAAACACTGGGAAAGGAAGGAGGCCCTGAAGCAGCGTGGGTAATGACCCCCCCACCCACCCACCCCAGAGTAAGGATGATGGGATGGCGAGCAGGATGAGGGCCATTATGTGGTTGTTTGTTGCTGATTGGCTGGTTGTTGTGTGACCTTAAGTGAGAAGGGGCCCCTGTAATTAGAGCGCTGTGGCAGTTATTACTGTGAGCATCTGGCTGGTGGGACGAGGCCGAGGTGGAAATGTGTGCACATCCATTTGAAAGGAAGTCCGAGTCTGCAATACATCTGCGTGGCACGTAACATGAGAAGTGGACGTAGTCATCATGATGGTCGTCGTCCATCTTTGTTTTTGTTTTTTATGTCGCCATCTTGGTTAAAGAAGGGTGGAGCTAACAATATCCGAATGTTAGCTCCAATTTTCTATTACTATTTTCTATTTACTATTCACGTGACCACTCTGGAAGGTTACACATTCTATGTCTAAGAAAAGGAAAGGTAAGGGGGGGGGGGGGGGGGGGGGGGGGGGGGGTCGGCTGTCTGCAGCGAAACAAGAGCAGACTCGGCTTGACTTGACCCCACCAGCGATGTAGCGTAGCTGTGGGCCACCCAGGCTGGCACACACTCACACACAAACTCACACACACACACACACACACACACACAAACACTGGGTCACCATTGTTCAGCTGTCTGGAGTCGGTCCAGGGCGAACAGGCCTCGCTCCACTCCAGCCCCCTTCGGAACAATTAGCACAAGGGGGGACGACCTTTGACCGACTGAGCGCCGGGAAAGAAATGAGCTCCGAGGACACAAAGCCGGGAGTCTTACACGCTCCGAAAGACAAACAATAACTCTGGCTCTTTTTTTTTGTTGAAGAGAGTCGTTCATTTGCTTCAACTAAGAGGATGTGGTCTCTCTCTCTCTCTCTCTCTCTCTCTCTCTCTCTCTCTCTCTCTCTCTCTCTCTCTCTCTCCGTTTAAATGCTCCTAAGTTGAGATCAAAGACACAAAGGTAATCCAACATCTTTAGTCGGAGCCGCTCGAAGGAAATCCTCTCCAAGATTGCAAGTCCTTTTTTATTAGCTGTCAGTTTCTAAGCGTCGCCCGTTGTTAAGTGTCACTTTGCTGTGGTGGTGGTGGTGTTACTTTGATGGTTGGGAGTTTATTAAAGGGGGGGGGGGGGGCTCAATTAGCTGGAGCACATGTAATATTCATGTAGTTGCGTGACCTTAAGATTCGTTTTATGTACTCGCATGTGGCACCGCAGAGGGAGAAGCAACAAGAAAAACGGCATAAACCAACGTCCACGCGGCAGAGGAGGGATCTCATATTGGTGGACTCCATTATCCACTTTACTGAAGCCCTGGAAAGAAAATATCGCAAAAAATCTCCTGCAAACAATTTCATTTAGCTGGCAGAATATAAACTCAATTGTAGATTTTGAAGACCTCCCGTTTCCAAAGCATCAACAAAAAAAAAGAATTAATAGTGCTTTAATGAGTAAACTATTTGTGATAGTCACGTCTGAGGAGCTCTGATCACATGCACAGTGCAACATTATGTCCAATAACATGAACCAGCCGCCATAATTATGTCGTAGATTTAGTTCGTAGTACCCCGAAGCATTCAATCCACTCCATAAACCGCCCTCTTTATAGTAAGTCATACGTCATATTCACCAATCCAATGACTCCCAGCGTAACCAGCACTCCTTGGCTCCTTCAATCCCATCAGCCCCAGCGGCGGGCCAGCTGCCCACAAGGTCTCGTGCGCGGCTGCGGCATCTTAAAGGATCTCCCTGCCGCTAATGCTACTTAAGCACAAAGCGCTTCAGCCTCCCCCAAAGGCCCCAAAACGTCACCGTCCCAGGGCTGGCTGCCCGCCGCTCGGCACACTGCAGGGAGCTGCCAGGGCCAGAGGGGTGGAGGGTTACTGTACCACAGCCAGAGACGACTGTATGGGCAATAGGCTGCCAGAGAAGGAGGGGTGGAGGGTTACTGTACCACAGCCAGAGACGACTGTATGGGCAATAGGCTGCCAGAGAAGGAGGGGTGGAGGGTTACTGTACCACAGCCAGAGACGACTGTATGGGCAATAGGCTGCCAGAGAAGGAGGGGTGGAGGGTTACTGTGCCACAGCCAGAGACGACTGTAAGGGCAATAGGCTGCCAGAGAAGGAGGGGTGGAGGGTTACTGTACCACAGCCAGAGAAGACTCTATGGGCAATAGGCTGCCAGAGAAGGAGGGGTCGAGGGTTACTGTACCACAGCCAGAGAAGACTCTATGGGCAATAGGCTGCCAGAGAAGGAGGGGTGGAGGGTTACTGTACCACAGCCAGAGACGACTGTATGGGCAATAGGCTGCCAGAGAAGGAGGGGTGGAGGGTTACTGTACCACAGCCAGAGAAGACTCTATGGGCAATAGGCTGCCAGAGAAGGAGGGGTGGAGGGTTACTGTACCACAGCCAGAGACGACTGTATGGGCAATAGGCTGGCTTTTACCTGGTTTCAGTTCCTTTCTGAGTAAAGGTCAAAGGTTCCTTAATCCTTTAGTGGGATTACTGCCGTTTCTCGAAAGGAAAACAGTGATGCATCATGGAATTTTCTCCCGAGTGATGTTTTCTGAATCCCAATTGACTGTCCCTGAACACCGCTGCATTTTTACCGGGTCTTCCCTCAGTCCGAGACAAAGAGGACGCAGGATTTTATTTCAAGACCGGTGAAGTCTCCCAACGACCTGGTCTCAGTGTAGGTGGTCTTGAACACCGTGTCCCTCTCAAACAGAGCCGTCGTTATTGTTCGTAGTCACACCTTAGACTAGAGGAAGGCCTATCGGTGGACGGGGATGTTCATTCACTGCACATCGGAGCAACAAAGGTTTCCCCAGAGAGACTTTCTCTGTGTTGAATGAGTGACGCAACTCTCAAGATAACGTTTTCTGGGCTCGCCCGGGTATACTCCCGATGTGTGCTCCCTGTCCCACGCGTATTTGTGTCTGTTTATGTGCTTCATGCAAAAACAAACTGTCCTGTGTCAAAAAAAAGTGCTGAATCTTTAGTGTTTATGTGGGAAGAATCCACTTCCTGCCTCCCTGGCGCCTGCACATGACTTAGCCACAACACGGGCCTTCCTTTCCCCATTTCCGCCCTCTGTTCAGGAGGGCCGTCTGCGAAGGTCGCGAGGTCACAGCCTGTTTAGCACAGAGCAGACGGTCCACGATGAGACACGGCCTCTCAGTGTGTGACGGGGCCGGAGGCCCCCCCGATGTACACAACAGGTCTTTCATTAGATACCGGGAGGACAGCGGGTCTCTACTGAAGGTTCTTCAAACCGATCCTCCACGAGACACAACAACAGTCAGTCTGCAAGCGGTGTGTGTGTTTCACAACAATCTGGAAACATCCGTGGGAGGATGAATATAGAAAAGATATCCTGGTAAAGAAAATCTCAGTTTGGATGTCCAGTGAAAGAGCACCTAATCAATCAATCAGTTCTCTGAAGGAGGATTCCCCTCCTTTTCGGTCACGGTATTGATGGCCTTCCAAAACGGGTGGAATCCGCTTGGCGCTATCAATCGCTGATTGATCTCCGGTCCGGTGGGACCTCTTTGATGTGAAGAACAAAGGCTTCTCATTGGGTTACACAGGTCAGGATTGATGGTGCGTGAAATCAAGGCCTCGGAGGGGGGGGGGGGGGGGGGGGGGACCAGGGGAAGACACTCTCCTCTTCCCACTGTTCTCTCCAAAAACATGCTTTCACTCAAAAGCTCCTCGGAAAAGTGTTTAGGTCGACAAAGGCCGGCCAGACATCAGATGAAAGCGAACTTCAAAGCAGGACTTAAGGTTTCAAGGTATTCTGTTGTTGGCAAAGCAA
Organism: Cyclopterus lumpus; assembly: GCF_009769545.1. Classification (NCBI taxonomy): domain Eukaryota; kingdom Metazoa; phylum Chordata; class Actinopteri; order Perciformes; family Cyclopteridae; genus Cyclopterus; species Cyclopterus lumpus. The sequence goes on along the minus strand of NC_046971.1, from coordinate 3,401,622 downwards.
TGACCAAAGAGCTCGGGTTCTTTCTTTCATTAAAATCACCTGACATGGGGGGGGGGGGGGGGGGGGGGGATTTCAAATTCCTGCTTATCGCGTCTGGGAGAAGATAGGAGGCACTTTTGACGGATCATCTGAGGCCTTTTGGCTCTCGCTCTCTCTCTCTCTCTCTCGTCTGTCATCTCCTTCCTGTCGTCCCTCCCTTTCTCCAGTCTGGGGATGGACCCGTCGACAGATGGACCGAGGACATCCGGACCCAGGCGGGTGGAGGGTGGTGCAGAAAAGAGGAAGAGAGAAGGGCTAGAAGGGGGAACCTGGATAAGAAGGAAGCCAGAATAGAGGCAACAGATAGAAAGTCTGCTTCCAGGAATGGAGGGATGATGAAATGGTGGAAGTAGGAGAGGGCTGAGAGGGTGGAGGAGGAAGGGGGGGACAGTGTGTGGGCTCGAGTTTGCCAACACCTGGTGCGGATTATAGGGGGTAGGATGGGTGGGAGTTTTGTGGGGGGGGGGGGGGGGGGTCTGTTGTGTTCTGGAGGAACGATTTGCTTTTTTTTTCCTTTGGCAACTCGCTAGATTAGAGGCTTGGAGTGGAGGTTGAGGAAGTGGGGCTTTTTCCAAAACACTCACGCACACAAACACCAACATCAGGGTTATTAAAGGTGATTTAGTGCCGTGAAAGGCTATTGTTGTCGTTGCCTTTAGGGATTTCATTGTAAGTAGTAGAGAATTCTAACATTTTCTGGGGGGGGGGGGGGCCATGAAGAGGACAAAAACAGCAATTTGTGGATCTCGACAACAAAACTATTTGGGATAAAGACATAAATACAATTAATTTTTTTATCTACAAACAAAATACGTAGTTCCATTTTTAAACAAGGCTCAGTAATTTCTCAAATCAGCCGTCCACTGTAGTTTTATTTGGGCCAGCGGGACAGTGTACGTGGGATTGAATGAAAATAAACTATGTGCGTTCATGGTATGTGCGTTCATGGTAACACGCCACCCAGTGCAACAGTGTGGATAATTGATGTTTTTAATAGTTGTGGGACAACAATGGAGCTCTTTGGCTCAGAGGAACACATTACTTTAATTAATATGATCAAATCATTGTTGTTGTTTTTTTTCATGTCGTTAAAGTTTGAGATATTGCTAAATGTATTTTCCAATGGACTCTGACAGGAGCTTGATGTGGAGAGCAGAGGAGGTTATTGAGGTGGGACAGGAGACTTCCCAGGTGATGTCACAAGATGTGGAGAGACAACCAAGACACCAAAAGCCTTGCTTATTAAAATATGTCCCTTGAACACAAAACATTTTTGCATCAGGCTAAAGCAGAACCGGGACAGAGATGTTGTTGCGTGCTGTAAGCTGTGTTCAAGACTTATAAAGACCTCGTGGTACAATCCAGCTCATTGCAGGTTTGGAGCCAAGATTTTACTGCATTTTACACCGTCTGCAATGGCGGCACCTATGTTTTCTGTTTATTGTATGTATACATTTTCCATCCGATCTCATTCTTTCAAAGATCATGACCACAGGTGGGGGTCTCCTACTCCTACTCACTTATCCCCACAATGGTCCAGAACAACGGCTGCATCAACGTGATGCTGCATCGAACCGCCCCGTCCACCTCAGACTCCGTTTGAACCCCAACCAAAGACAAGCCCCCGAGATACTGGAACTCGCTCGCTACCGGCAGCGACTCCCTCCAAACCCAGAGGGTGCAATCCAAAGGTTTTTGCCTGGAGAGAACCACAGAGGTGCTTTAACAGTACCTGGAGAAGGTCACAGTCTTAAACAGAACCACATCATCTGCAAAGAGTAGAATTTTATGTGAAACCTGCAGAAAACGACATCACTCTCATCTGTATATTATATTTTCCGTGCCACACCACAGGAAGAAGAATGAGCGTGATGAAAGGACAATGACTGAGGTTTGTGGAGACAATGAGACGGTGAGAAGAGTAGAAAGGGCATCCGAGAGGTCAGCGGTGGAAGACACAAACAGAAGGAAAGCAGGCAGGTGTTCCGTCAATCCAATCAGTGGGCAAAGCGGATGGAGGGATAAGGAGAAAGAAACCAGGGATCAGAGCGGTCTTATGGCAGCGGACTCCACGGCCACGTATACTGGGAAGTGGGCTATAAACAGCTTTACTCAACCAGTGGTCTCTGGTCACTCGGCTCCGCCCCCTGCTCGAAAACACAAAGGGGTCAAAGTTACATGCAACATAAGTTTTATATGAACACTGGATCAAATATTTCGCTGTCAATTACTTACTTTTTAAAACTATTTTGCTAAACTATCTAACACTAAAATAAGGACATTTTAAATTATTTTCCAAACTCTGTACTATGGGGAGATATTTACAGGTGCCTTGGAATGACAGCATCTCCTGTATTATTTATTTAAAAGGAAGTAGGTTGATGTCGTTCGCTGGTCTAGAAGTCTTCAGCTGTAGTTCCTCTAATGGCCACTAGATGCTGCCTTCAAAAGAAAAACATTGATTATATTGATACGATGGAAGAAACTTCTCTCCAGAAAAACAACGTTTACACGCTTACAATATATAAAAGTCAAATCACTATTAGATAGTGGCCATAAAGAGCTTGATGGAAAATAAAATAAAATACGCATTAGAGGCCACGATAAGAGTCCCGCTCATCAAACAGGTCGCGGACGGCCCAGGAAGGAAGGATGTGTGCTACACTCGGGTGACCTTTGACCCACATGACTCTGGACCAAATGCTATTGCCAAGATGCCCACTTCCTTATCTGGGGAAACGGAGACGTTTGGGCCCTTTATTCCAGAGATAAAAAGGAACCAGATAAAACAACTGACATATTTGTGTTTCTTCCTCTCTGGAACAAGTCCAGACGTGCTGAGAGCAAAGTCTGTGAGCTCTGCGAGTCTCTGCAGGTGAAATGCATTTCAAAATATGTTTCAGGTCTGATCTTAGTGTGTCTGGTGTGCACGTTACCCGTCTGCTGCTGTAATCCTGTAGATGTCCCCGCTGCGAGACTAATAAAGGATTATCTTATCTTAATGTTGAGCATTCAAATAACATTGCATTGCACTTTCCCCTTTTTAAAGCTGTGAGTCTCATAACCACCAGTTCTTAAAATGCAAGTGTGCAGCTTTGCAAGCTCTTCTATTTTTTGCAGTTGTTGTGAATATTAATATCTGTACTACTACTCCTTCAAGTGGCTGTGGTTGATTTGAAACTAGTGTTTGGTATTTTATTTTGAAGTTATTATGGTGAACAGTCAACGCTTCCAACACGCATCTATATCCAAATATAAAACTATAAACACGGCCGTCTCGTGAGCTGTAAATAGAGTGCATGTGTGTGTTTTTAACGCGACACATCGAGTCGGATCCAAAATAAGCCGAAAGCATTTTTTTACAGATGCAAATGAGGCGCTCCGAGGCAATTAAAGATAGCCGTCACAAACCATAAACATAAACATAAACAGCATGCAGAGAAAACACTGCACGGTCACTGGGCGTGTTGTGCAAATATCTCAAACAAAAGGTATGCGAGGACCAGCCGGTGTTTAACACTCTTCCTAGAAAGGGATTGGCATTAGTAAAAAAAAAAGCCCCTTTCTCCGGCTTATTGTTACGAACACGATGGTTTTAAATAAAAACTATTCAGGGTTCAGTACACCGTGTGTCCAGGACGCAGGAAGTTTGAGGAGAAAACAAATAACATTTTATTGGGCCCCGAAAGGAAGGGACCAGGGTGAACCTGCAGCCAGAGGCCTTGTGAGTCCTGCATCCCCCTGTTTCCTGTGAGTGGAAGAGAGGAACAGGAAGAGAGAGAGAGAGAGAGAGAGAGAGAGAGATCAAATGACAACAAACAAGATCACGCAGGAGCGGAGGTCACTTTGAACCTTCTCCCTGTTGCGGAAGTCAACTTATTTTTCTTTCTTCTTGTCCTCCGTTCCTTTTTTTTGTTGTCATCCCCCGCTCCCCCCTCCCTTTTCACCGGAGATAAGCTTTCAACGCGCTAAGCCTTGTAAAAACAGGCCACGAGCGTTTAAGCTGAGACCGGTCCGCAGAGATGTCCCAGCATGCTTTGCTGCATCGGGCTGCTGCTGCGTGTCCCTGAAAGAAATATGTGTTTCCTCTCGTTGTGCGTCCTCCATTTGTCTTCATTGTTGCAGCAGTTCTCGAGGGGGGGGGGGTGCAGCTCATAAAGTGGACTAATCACCAGCCTGACGTGGTGGGAAGGTCACTGGCAGGTGTTACTGGAGAGGGAGATTACTTTCAGTTTTTTTTTAATGTTCTACCAAGAGAACAATCTGGTTCTGTCGCCAAACAATGACCGGAACATTAAAATAGCACGAATATTATTGACTCCCCGTGACGATGACATATTTCCAGCAATAACACTTCTCCCAGGGGAACATTATTCAGACTCTTCTAGACATTCATGCTTCACATTTTATGTATGAATGTTTGTTTTAGAAGATTATTTTCTTCTAAATTATTGGATTAACTGAATTATTCTATTTTTAGAGGTGCGTATGCTTTCTGGAACGTCGACGTTCCTGATCCAAAAATATCGGCCTCGTTATCAAGCTCAATGCCACGAGGTGGCTAAAATAAACTACTTGGTTAAGATGAAGGGGAACAAAAATATCATTTTTGTAAGTAAATAGCAAACGCCCTCTGCAGACTTTGGGCCGGTTATTACAGAACAAGCGCAAAATCAATGTTTTTTTTTCTTTTTTTCGTGTATTGTTTTTGCCAAGACGTGAACATTCAACTGACATTCAAGCACATATTTTGTCCTGAAACAGATTTCCTTCCATTTTCCAGAAAACTGTTTCCGAGATCAAGTGACAATTCTTGAAATTTAGCTTTAAAGCTACCGAGAGGATCTTTTATTTCTTGTTGATTCTGGCGGTCCCTGTGGACAATAGCGGTAGTGTTAGAAAACCTCTCATTTTACTGCAGCGGTCCTGCTTCTCTGCCCGCCTCCTTTCCTGCCTCATTAAAAACAGGGATTTTATTTTTTTTACCAGATCAGCAGCGACAACTTTAACTGCCAGTCATGTAAAAAATCAAAAATAATATAATAATTATATTTTTTTACGAGAGGCGACGGAAGCAGGTGGTTAAAAACCCCTTCTGGGAAACAAGGCGGCGTTTTTTCCGGATGAGGGAAAAAGTCAAACACAGAAAACAAACAGGGAGCCATTAGCTTCACTGTTTACCTTTCTGCAGCCTATTTGAACAGGTGTGCACATTACGTGAACTACAATCAATAAGTGGCACGGCCATAAGCCGAGTTCAGAGCGAGACTCGCTGTAACTCAATAAGCGTGGGTCTTCCTCCCCTTGCTCCTCTTCTTTTCTCTTCCCCTCCTTCCTTTTGTCCACGGCCTCTCTCCGTTTATGTATCACCTCGTCCCCTGAAGGTGGTTCAGGGGGAATTTTTTTTCAAAAGACGATCCGCCTGTTTTTCTGGCAGGAAGTGGCGGAAAAGAGAAGAGGAAGAGGAGGAAGAGGAGGAGGAGACGGTCTGTAGATTCGGATGGGAGTTAAAGAGAATGTTTGGCTTCCATCGTGTGAGACTCGGCCATCTTGGGGTAAAACTACGACACACACACACACAACGGTTGTGTTGTATTTGTGTACAGGAGCAACCGAGGAGCCCGGAGGACATTGACATGTTCCAGAGAAATACTACAAAATATTTAAAAAGAAGGGCGACCTGTTCGACTGCAGGGGGACTGTCAAACCTCCTCTGAACATTGTCGGGCAGTTAAAGAGCCGGTTTACTCAAATTACAGTCGAACAGTTAATTTTCTTTTGGTGGAAAAGGCAGTTAATTTCTCTTTATCTCTATCTCGTCATCTTCAATGCTGTGAACACCACACACTGCTTTCCAATCTCCACCATTGTGTGGGGAGGAAGGCGGAAGCTCAGATCCTGAACAAATAAAACTAGATACCACTAACAACAATCTGAAAGAGATTCAAATACCCAAGCTCATGTATGTCACGTTTAGACATCCATCACATCAGCAGGAGACCAACAGATGACTGATATCGGATTAAAAATCAATAACCCGGCTTGACAGATCAATATACTTCTGCTCCCACCAACACACAGCAGTGAGCTGGGAACCTGGTGGCCAGTCAACAGCCCCGGAGCGCCTTGCTCAACACCAACAGGAAGCCCCGCCTCCAGGAAGCTATTAACCGGTTAGTTAGGGGGATCATGTTCACAAAGCACTGAAGACACACACAACAGTGTAGTGTAAACCCAAGTGTGTGTGTGTGTGTGTGTGTGCACACAGTAAAAACAAGGCCTGTGTGTACTTAAGGAGATCGAAGTGGAGGTGGAGATTGGTTGTTAAATGTTTGCTTGCCACTCGCTCGCCTGCTCTTGTACACAAAAAGGTTTGGCGACCAGAGGCTCGAGGTCGTCGGAGGTCGTCGGAGGTCGTCATGTCCTCGAGGAGTCGCTTTGACAAGAACGTTCCACAAACAGTTTTTGGAAATACATTTTATGGTATTTAACGTTTTAGAAAACGTTAAACACGTTTCATTCTTTTGAGATCTTTAAAAGGTTCTTTATACAATATCCACATCATCAGTACAGCAGCTGTGTGTGTGTGTGTTGCAATCAGAGCTTCTCTGTGTGTTGTTGACACTTCCGCTCAAGTTAAGCGCCGTTAGCGCTGTCTGCGCCGCTAGAACCGTTAGCGCCGTTAGCCGCTAGATTTCAATTTATTTTATGAATAAACGTTTCTCGTTCTGAACTTCACACTTTTTTTTACGCATCCTGTCTTTTTTTTTAATGGCGCATGAAACCTCAGCTCGTTGCAACAGTCTCTCTTCTCTGAAGTGGGCGAACTGGATTTCCCACATCTCAGCCGGCAGCACCACTTTATGTAACCGGGAGAGAGCAAAAGACGGAGGAGGAGGAGGAGGAGGAGGAAGAAGAGGAAGAGGAGGAGGAAAACCCGTAAAGCCAGAGAGGAAGTGAAGGATGTGGTCTGGAGAACAAACAGCAGCCAGACGACAGCTCCCTCTCCCTTTGTGTGGCTTCTTCTTTTTTTTACTGCTTCCTCTCAACCGCCACATCTCCGCCGCAGGAAAAACATAAACAGCTAACGTCTCCACGCCGGGCGAGAAAGAACCAAAACATTGCGACACGAATCACGTGGACGAGCAAAAGACACAAGTATGGAAGCCCAGGAGGACCAAAATGCTCATGAAGCTGGCAGTGATGAAAATGTCAATGTTGTTCTTGACTGTAATTTATTATTTACTAATATATATAAATTACAAGTAAAAAGATGTATGATATATTAAAAACTCACTTATTTGCACGGTGGTGTAGTGGCTAGCACTGTCGCCTCACAGCAAGAGGGCCGCGGGTTCGATTCCCGGTCGGAGCGGTCCTTCTGTGTGGAGTTTGCATGTTCTCCCCGTGGCAGCGTGGGTTCTCTCCGGGCTCTCCGGCTTCCTCCCACAGTCCAAAGACATGCTGCAGGTTAATTGATCTCTAAATGTCCCATAGGTGTGAATGTGAGAGTGAATGGTTGTATGTCCCTACATGTGCCCTCGATGGACTGGCGGCCTGTCCAGGGTGTCCCCTGCCTTCGCCCTATGTCAGCTGGGATAGGCTCCAGCACCCCCGCGACCCTAATGAGGATAAGCGGTATTGAAAATGGATGGATGGATGGATGGATATATATATATATATATATATATATATATATATATATATATATATATATATATATACACACACACATCGTGCAACAAGTTAACTGCACACTGTTACGTTTTAATTGGGATTCCATGTGGTGACCAGTCCAAATTTTAAACTGGTATGAACTATCAGAATAAAAGTCTGTAACAGCAGCCAACTATTTCTGACCCATAAAAATAAGATGGACCTAAATTCAGATTAATATTTAAGTCTTTAATACCGAGTGTCGGGGGTTTTGTCCGCTTTTGTCTCGACGTATAGACAGGCCATAGCAATAACATTAGTGCAATATAGTTTTTTATTTATTTCTATAAATTAAACATGAGGCAAAACACGTTTTAAAAATTACAAAGAGAAAATATGCAAAAAAAGAGATATAAAGAGTGCGTATACCAAATACACCAGTGTAAACACACACACACACACACACACACACACACACAAGTTATGTTTTCATAGCTGCAGCTGTCCCGATTGGACATAACATCCATATCAACACACAAACACACACACACACCCTAATGTCCTCACTTTCCAAACATGTCCTCACTCCGAAGTTCTGAACCACACGGCGGTCCTCACAAAGATAGCTGTACAAGTACACACCCACCCACACACACACACACACACACACACACACACACACACACACACACGGAATGTCCCCTTCAGACTGTGATTGGCCGTACAGCTGGATGTCCTTAAGAGGTGTCGAAAAGACGAAAGTATCACACACAGACACCCAACTCATGATAAACCCGCTGAACCCTGAGAGAGACCACCGAGGTGGAGACTTTTTAATGACACACAGACACACATATTTACACACACACACACACACACGGGTCATCCATCCGTCTCCTCGCTCTCCGACCTCCGCACGTCCTTGAGAATCTGGGATTGGTTGAGGAGACACTCCTTCAGCTTGTCCTCCGTCAGGGTGAGACGCTCCTCCAGCACCGAAACCGTCTTTGTGTTTGAGGAGGAGGGGGAGGAGGGTACAATAATTACAAAGCAGGCATTGAATATCAGTAGAAAATATGAAGACCAGAATTCATTAAATCAAAAGGAATGCAGAAGATGGACATTGTGTGAACGGGATAGTCTGCGTCGGGAACTCGTTAATTACCCCGCAAAATTCACGATTTGTTTTCCACCTCCCAAACTCATTTGTTGTGTTGAAGAACAATATAATAATAATTTAGATCTTGTATCAAAATGACCTTTTTAACGCTTTTTTGGGGGGATTTCATACGCGTATCAGTTTGGACTTTTACTGACAACTGACCTGCGTGAGAATATCCAACTGTTGGACGATGTGCCGCAGGGTCGAGTCCAGACACGATGGGTGACCGGAGAGAACTTCCAATGGGTGCGTCTGCCCTCTCGCCGCCGCCTCCTCCTCCTCCTCCTCCTCCTCCTCCTCCTCTTCCTCTCTCCTCCCTCTTCCTCCCCCGCCGTCGGCCGTCTGGCTCCGGACTGGCGCACCTGCCCCGCCGGTACTCTCGTCTCCCACCCATCCTCCCACTCTTGAACCGGCCATGCGACGGGTCGGCAATCCGTTGGAGTGGCGCCCGCCGCCGCCGCCGCCCGGCGTGGGCGTCGAGTTCGCTCGACCGCTCGAGGGCTGGAGACGGAAACGAGGGGGAAAGAAAGAGGTAAAGAAAGAAAGAGATGGCTGCCATGAATGTTTCTGCTTTGTGAGCCAGAAGAAAAACAACTCAAACTGAATCAAATCAGCATCGTAACACCGTGACATCTAAGAGAGGACACGCCATGAAAAACCACCATCAACTACCATATGTGGTTATAATGGTTATAATGGTAATAAGTTATTGCAAGATAAAAAACCTTGATTATTTTTAGGTTATTGACTGATCGTACGATATATGCTTATAATGGTAATAAGTTAATGGACTTATTGCAAGATATATGGACATAACCTTTATTATTTTGTTACATTCTCGACTCTTTAACAATGAAAACATAACAATATAAGTTATTTCTGGTCCAATAAAAGCTGTTCAAAGAAGTAAATAGACAAATAGACATCTCAGCTGAAGTGAGACTAATAACACCTATTAATTGGATCCAACCTCAGCCTATTGATTGGATCCAACCTCAGCCTATTGATTGGATCCAACCTCAGCCTATTGATTGGATGCAACCTCAACATATTGATTGGATCCAACCTCAGCCTATTGATTGGATCCAACCTCAACATATTGATTGGATCCAACCTCAGCCTATTGATTGGATCCAACCTCAGCCTATTGAATGGATCCAACCTCAGCCTATTGAATGGATCCAACCTCAGCCTATTGATTGGATCCAACCTCAGCCTATTGAATGGATCCAACCTCAGCCTATTGATTGGATCCAACCTCAGCCTATTGATTGGATGCAACCTCAGCCTATTGAATGGATCCAACCTCAGCCTATTGATTGGATGCAACCTCAACATATTGAATGGATCCAACCTCAGCCTATTGATTGGATCCAACCTCAGCATATTGAATGGATCCAACCTCAGCCTATTGATTGGATGCAACCTCAACATATTGATTGGATCCAACCTCAGCCTATTGATTGGATGCAACCTCAACATATTGATTGGATCCAACCTCAGCCTATTGATTGGATCCAACCTCAGCCTATTGATTGGATCCAACCTCAGCCTATTGATTGGATCCAACCTCAGCCTATTGATTGGATCCAACCTCAGCATATTGATTGGATCCAACCTCAGCCTATTGATTGGATCCAACCTCAGCCTATTGATTGGATCCAACCTCAGCCTATTGATTGGATCCAACCTCAGCCTATTGATTGGATGCAACCTCAACATATTGATTGGATCCAACCTCAGCCTATTGATTGGATGCAACCTCAACATATTGATTGGATCCAACCTCAACATATTGATTGGATGCAACCTCAACATATTGATTGGATCCAACCTCAGCCTATTGATTGGATGCAACCTCAACATATTGATTGGATCCAACCTCAGCCTATTGATTGGATGCAACCTCAACATATTGATTGGATCCAACCTCAGCCTATTGATTGGATGCAACCTCAACATATTGATTGGATCCAACCTCAGCCTATTGAATGGATCCAACCTCAGCCTATTGAATGGATCCAACCTCAGCCTATTGATTGGATCCAACCTCAGCCTATTGAATGGATCCAACCTCAGCCTATTGATTGGATCCAACCTCAGCCTATTGATTGGATCCAACCTCAGCCTATTGATTGGATCCAACCTCGCTGATACATAACGCTGTGCAGGTGTAGCCGACACCCTTCCTGTGTCCCTGTGGACCTTGAGCTTGTTGTGACTCGGGAGGCACATGACTCACTGCTGGATTACCGACTAACTTTCTCACAAGGTCATTGGAGAGAGCCGTCGCCACGGAGACAATCTACTTTAAAAAAAATAAATGAAAAAGTATTTGACCTTCACTTTCTGAAGAAAAACAGATGGCGGCATAAGCGAACAAAGGGAAGGGGAGAGAACATCATGTCCACGTCCATCAATTGTCTGGGCGGAGACGAGCGAGCGTGACTTCACGTTTAAATAGTTTCACACGTGAGGAACAGAAGACGCGCTGTTCCCCCGGTGGCTGCTGGGAAATGTTTTGGGAGTTTGCAATTCAAACTGCTCGTTGGGAGAGAGAAAACATAATAATCAGGATTTTTTTTGTTGTGGATTTTTTTCGAATTTCAATAATTAAGTAGAAATGTTAAGAAAAGAGCTAAAAAAACAACCAAATGTTTTTAAGGGAGGGGGGTTGGGGGGGGGGGGTGCGAAGAGGAGCAGAAGGCAGAAGGGGAATAATTGAGGGATGTGTCAGGAGGACGGAGGAGGAGGAAGGAAGAGGAGGAGGGTGAAGAGGAGGAGGGTGTCAAACATTCCTGGACTAACGCATGGAGCAATCGATTCCGGCTCGCTTCCTGCGCTACTGTCCTCACTTCAAAGAGAGCGAGGAGGGAGGCAGGAAAGGAAGGAGGGATGGATGGAGGAGAGGAATGAGGGATGGAGGGAGGAGAGGAAGGAGCGGCGTATTTGTGAGTGTGGGTGAGGAAAGGAGGAGGGAGAGTTCCTCTTAATTCCTGAGTGGAGGTGAACAAAGCCGTCAGTGTGCGGATGGTGAGCCTCTCTTGCTATCTCCGCTCATTTCTCTCCACACACACACACACACACACACACACACACACACACACACCCTCCTCCCATGCCACATCTGGCCAACATCTGCTCAGCTCATTTACACTCGGCAGATGCAGACCTCCATGTCCAGGAAGTTTGGGTGCAATCAAACATTTAACAGGCAGGGTACCCTGGCTGTCACACACACACACACACACACACACACACACACACACACACATATATATATAAAAGGGCCCCCAGCGGTAAAACAAGACGTGGAAAACAGCCTCGTAATTATAACGGCCATCTTTACTCCGCTCGTCTCTCTACTAAGCTCCGTGGAATGTCAGGGGTCAGAGGGGTCAGGGGTCATGGCTCGCCGCGGCGGGAATGTGGTGATGGCGTGACGCCAGCCAGGGTTTTCTTCGTCTTTTTTTGTGTGTGTGTGTGTGTGTGTGTGTGTGTGGGGGGGTGATGGGAGATGAGTGGGTGTTTGGGCAACAATGTCCACGGTGTCTCCACGTGGCGTTGCCAATGAAAAGGACAATTGCGCAACACCGGACTCCGTGGGATAAAGGGGCTCAAATGGGGGCACGTGAAGGCACTCCAAGGGGTACATGAGATTTAAAAATATATATATTTAGAAGAAATCAAAGGGTAAGCTCATACACTGAATTGTATATATTGAATAATATCAACTCTATGTCCAGACCTGACCTTTGACCTTTAACCTTTAACAGGAAGTCAGATGGCAGGTGAAACTGGAAAGAGATCTGTAGCCACCTGTCGGTGTCGGCATACACGCTTCATCAGAGGATTCATTTTCCCCACTCATCTCTCTCGCAACCTAATTGTCACGTATATACCCGGGGGCTCAATCCCCCCCCCCCCCCCCCACACACACACACACACACACACACACACACAGATGGTTCATGTGGCTTTGAGGAAGTGGAGACATCCTCTTCATGTCTCACCCTCCCTCCCCCTGTCTGTCTGTCAAATGCTAAAACGTCATAAATAATAAATAATAATACATTCAAGTGAGTCACAACGGAGCACAAGTCGTGATCTGGTGAAAACAAAGCCCTCGTTACCGCCCGTCTGTCTCCCAAACAACGGACTGATGGATACAAACCCCTCCTGGTTCAATTCAAGACGCTAAAGGACAAGGTTTAGTCGAGGGTTTCGCAAACATGGAGAGCAGACTTGTACACATCTGATGAGGCATGATGTGAAGAAACAACCCATAAATGTGTTTTTACCGTATTTGCATGAAGTGCAGATTGCAACTGACGTAAAATCCTAACTGACACTTCAACACACGTGCAGGTGATGTCGTTCATCTGTACATCTCGGTTGCATCCAGCCAGGTGTTAATACAAGTAGTCCTTTGTGGACCCCCCCCACCCCCCTCCTATGGTGTCCCCGTGCCCGGTTTCATTCGGACACAGCTCTGGTGGCGGCCTGTCAATCACAGTAATACCTTTTATGAGAAAATGTTTTATTTTCCTACCTATCCATCAATCTATCTACATAACCTACCTACCAACCTACCCATCAATCCATCTACCTAACTACCTACCTATTCATCCACCTACCTAACTACCTATCCATCCATCCATCTACCTATCCATCCATCCACCTAACTACCTATCCACCTACCTAACTACCTATCCATCCATCCATCCACCTACCTAACTACCTATCCACCTACCTAACTACCTATCCATCCATCCATCTACCTATCCATCCATCCACCTAACTACCTATCCACCTACCTAACTACCTATCCATCCATCCATCCACCTACCTACCTACCCATCCATCCTACCTAACTACCTATCCATCCATCCATCCACCTACCTACCTACCCATCCATCCACCTAACTACCTATCCACCATCCACCTACCTAACTACCTATCCATCCATCCACCTAACTACCTACCTAACTACCTATCCATCCATCCATCCACCTACCTACCTATCCATCCATCCACCTAACTACCTATCCACCATCCACCTACCCATCCATCCATCTACCTACCTACCTATCCATCCATCCACCTAACTACCTATTCATCCATCCATCCACCTACGACCCTACCTACCCATCTATCCACCTACCTACCTATCTATCCATCCATCCATCCTCCCACCTAGCTATCTTCCCATCTCTCAAACCAGAACTACAAAGTAGACTTGCAAAATACACTTCATAACTGATAAAGTTAAATAAAGTTATGCACTGATACCTCTGTGTTCTTTGACGCGGAATTCCCCCAAAAGGCCGGATGAGCCGGAACTCCACAAGTTATTATTACAACTGAATCATAGTCGTTGTGCGTATTCGTGGTCACAGCAGGAAGCTACTGACGAGGCACAACCAGACCAACGAGGGGGCGGGAGATTAACTGCGGCTGCCTCAGAGAAATGTAAGCCCCACCCACTCGCTCGTGGCCGGTAATTGATTGATTATTGTGGCTTTAAACAGCTCCCGTGCTCCTAAATATATTACTTTCCACTCCATGTTTTCCACATTTTATTTTGAGAACAGACTCATGATCAGCTGGTTGTGTATGTCTCTTTAAGACGAATGGGCCGCCGGTGACCATCGGACCTCCTGCAAGAACGCTTTTCTTATCTCGACTTATCTTGCTTTTCTTTGTCGCACTAGTGCGCCGTGACCGATTCACAAAACCCTGATAACTTCTGAAGACCGCGTCAACGGCCAGCACAAACATGACGCATAGCATCTGTGAACGAGTGGCTGTTTTATTTGGCACAACTAAACCTGAATCGCATACCTTCTATAAAAGGCCCTCTTAAGGTCCTAAAAAGGGGTAAAGAGTCCACCTTCCTATGTTCATCAGATCCTTTTTTGGCTTCTGGTTACCAGTTGCAGAGAAAGATGTGAAGATGTTCATATTGTAGCGTTATCCAACGGCATCTATATACAATTAAAATGGTCATTAAGCCTCACATTTAGATTGGCATATAATTTGAATTGCATAGTTGGAACGGGATAATGTGAACTTCATGAAGCGGACTAATAGCATTCAGGGCTCTCCGGAATCAGTCCCACGAGCCACAGAAGAAGGAATCGTTTTTATGACTCGCAACTACCTCTAAAATACAGGTATAGCAGCAATGTGTGCATCCCTTTGCAATGTTTAGGCTGTCGGGTTCGCGTGAGATTCAATGTAGGTCGTAACAGTTCTGGAAAACTCTCCTGGCAGGAACGCGTTTGTCCCGACTCGCCCGGCGGCGGCGGCGCTCTGCAAGAGCGAACACACCACCGATCGGAGAGGCCGTAACCCCAGACGCCATCGCACACATTCACATCTGGGACGACACACGCGATCACACCAAAGCAAACACACACACACACACACACACACAATACTCCCCTTTGTCCCGATGCTGTTAGTTGTGTTTGCCACGAGGTACAGAGTTACTGTTTGATGTGTTTAACCGGAGCCAGGTGGGTTCTTTTCACCTGTTGCCTTCGGGCCAAGAGGAACTGTGTCTTTATTTCAGAGGCTGGAAGTCCCGTTGAGCCTCTGGTAGTCGAGTGTGTTGACATGTGTGAAGTGGTCATACGGACACACACACACGCACACACACACACACACAAACCAGACAAGCCCAACCCCAAGTGAACGTGGGTCAGTATAAAAGGTCAGTAAATACTAAGTAAATCACGTCTACTGCAATATTCAATAGTCACGTTATGATTTTGAAAGAGAAATCTAATAATTAATTTTTCCTCCTTGGAAAAAGGGAGTTCAGAGGTCGTGCCCCTGTAATCAGAGTTTTTTCCCCTCAAAGGGGGGGGGGGGGCACATCTGCAGGATGTTTACTGTCACGGGGACTTGAACATGAAACGCGCCGGGCGGACGGGTTTATTAATCAACGTCGCACATGTGGCTAACGTTTAACTAACAACCTCACACGGAGCGCAGGGATCGGCTTCGGGCGCACGCGTTAAAACAAAAGTGAATGCAGGCCGACAATTTAAGTCATCAAGCCAGACACACACACACACACACACACACACACACACACACACACACGCACACGGAGGGTGGTTTTCTTTCCCTGAGCTGGGACTTTCGGTTCTTTCTTTCTCCGGCTCTTTTCTTCTCGGTTCCTCCCGGTTGTTTCCTTCCCTCTCGGTTCCACGACACTTCCTCTTCACATTTTTCTCTCTCCGGTACGTGCCGAGGTGGCGGCGGATGGGAACGGGGGGGGGGGGGGGGGGGGGGGGGTAATGTGTTTTGGTCGACGCCATGGAAACAGAGACAAACATAGAAAGTGGCAAAGAAATACCCTCTGATTCCTTGTGTTGGAGCTATTTATTTGATATTAGTATTTAGTTATTGTTTAATCATTCAAGTTGTTTGCTTATGTATGTTAGATGTTTGGATAGTTTTTAGTTTAGTTTAATTATTTTGGTTGTTCATTTGTTCGTTAATTGGGTAACACTGGTTATATGTAGGAGTAGGCAGGTAGAGGACCAGCATGCACCTGGGTAGGCCTATGATTTTTTTTTTACCAGCGCAGGAGAGGCAGCGTTAGGGGTTGATTTATTTGTTTGTTTGTTTGTTTTGTTTAGTTAAATAAATGATCAGTTTCTTTTGGCTGCGTAAACCACAATCCCTTTGATTTATGTTTGTTTTTGTTTTGGATTTATTGGACAAATGGCCGCCACACCTTACGTTAAAGTGAAGCCAAAAGCAAAAGGACGCCCACAGGAACCCCTGAACAGTGATTTACGCCTTCGGGCTTTAAGGCCGACGTTCTTTTAAAGTGAGCTTTTCGGGTTCCCGAAGGAAAAGTTTCTTGTTAGCGAAGCAAATGATAAAAGTTCAGAAACTCATATCCCGGAACCGGAGGGTTTTTCTTTTCATTTTCTTTCCCACCAAAGTCTCAAGTGGAGGCGAATCCTTTTCACGGCGAGGAAGTGAATGGCTCTGCACAGGGATTAGCCCGTTTTAAAGCCCCCCCGAGAGTGAGATTTACCCACATTATTCACATTTTAAATGGACGTTCCCACCCGCACGTCGGCTGAAATCGGGGGAATCCGTGGCGGTGAAATAAGGCGGCGGCAGGGCTCAAAAAAAAAAAAAAAAAAATGTCAAGGTTCATTGACCTCACTCAAAGTGTGAGCATTGTGCGGATACAATGAGGAGTATTGACATTATTGAAATGGGGGGGGGGGGGGGGGGGGGGGGGGGGGATTTGTACCCGTTTGCATGAGCGAGCACGGACAAACGGAAAGTAGATGTCGAGCAAACGTATCTCTTAAAAGGCCGACAAGGGAAGCAGGTTCATCGAAGGGGGGGGGGGGGGGGGGGGCTTCATGGTCATACACGCCGACATAATGTTGGTGAAATCAAAAAGAGCATCGTTATGGATTCATATTTAGAAGATGAATGCACGTAATATCATCCGAGGGTTTCTAAAGTCTTAACTGGTGATCATTCTAATTATTTAAAAAAAACCTGAACAAATAATCTCAATTTGATTGATTTTCCTTAAGTTGAAAACCAGATTCTCCGACCGAGAAGAATTGTAGGTATGAGGCAATACATTTTTGGCAATTTCTTTTAACCAAATATTCTCAGGTAGTTCAGGTAGCGACACAAAAATAAAGAATCGCAGCCCGTCGGCAACCGGAAAGGTTCACGTGGACTTTGGGAAGATATTTAAAAGGGAAACTTCAAAGCGTTCAAATCGAGAAGGGACTTTTTGTGCTCTGCGATCATCTCGATAAATTAAGTTATCCACCCTGAACCACACACACACACACAGACACACACAGACACACACACACACACACACACACACACACACACACACACACACAAGCATTTGTGTGTAAACGCCACGCACTCTGATTTAATTAGCTGCCAGTTCCACTTCACTAAATGAGAAGCAGCACTGGATGGGGAGCATAATAAACTAACGGCTATATCTGGATCCATCGTGGCTGAGGATGACATATCGGGGGGTGGGGGGTGGGGGTGGGGGGGGGGGGGGGGGGGGCAGACGGAAATGTCAACAACGATCCGCGGGCGACTCGAACTTCCCGACTCCAGAAGGCCGAGACGCTCACGGCGGGGCCGATGGGGGCCGGAGAGGCCCTCGGAGAGGCCACCATTGAGTAGCATCACAGGGAGGGAGTCCTGAAAGGAGAGGAGGGGGGGGGGGAGGGGCTTTGGGAACGGCTTGATTGGCAGCTGGAGCAGCGGGGGGGGTTAGAGGTCGTGCTGAGTCTCTGCCCTTCACAGTACAGGCAGGAGGGAGCAGACACAGCGGCCCCCGGGGCCCCCGACAGCCACAGGTGGGCTTTGTGGTCCGTCATCCTGTAGCACCGAGCTGCCTCTCAGCCTTCTATCAGAGAGACGGACCACAGGCCGGCTTATCGGTCCGTGTGTGTGTGTCCGTGTGTGTGTGTGTGTGTGTGTCCGTGTGTGTGTCCGTGTGTGTGTGTGTGTGTGTCCCCGTGTGTGTGTGTGTGTGCTTCGTGTGTGTGTGTGTGTGTGTGTCCGTGTGTGTGTGTGTGTGTGTGTGTGCTTCGTGTGTGTGTCTGTGTGTGTGTGTGTGTGTGTGTGTGTGACCGTGTGTGTGTGTGTGTGCTTCGTGTGTGTGTATGTCCTTGTGTGTGTGTGTGTGTGTGTGTGTGTGTGTGTCCGTGTGTGTGTGTGTGTCCGTGTGTGTCCGTGTGTGTGTGTGTGTGTCCGTGTGTGCTTCGAGGAACTCGATTATGGATTATCGATGCAAAGTTCATGACGTGAGGTTCCATTGAGTCACACGACGACACGTTCAAGCCCTGTTCAGTAAAAACTTTATTATTATATAAAATATATATATATTAAAAAGGGAATTATGACCCTTTTAAATTCTGAACCCTATCGTCAGCTTTATTTGAGTTTTAGTTATCAGTGTTTGTTTGTGAGTTTTTAATAATTTCCAGTACTACAGAAAGGTTTCTTTATTTCTTTATTTCTATTTATATATTAAGTTTATTTACTAATGTCTCAGAAGGACGGAGCTGTAAATACATAGTTTGAGAACTGCGTAGGAATGCCACACAACGACATTTAAAATCAGGATATCATTTCTATTTAGTTTTAGTTTTATCAACAATATTTTTCACACGCTTATTCTCATTATGGTTTCAGTTTTAATTTAACATAAATAACCCTGGGTTTACCGCCACATGTGAAGTTTTTACACGTCCAGCAACTTCTAGAAAAGTTGAGACATTTAGAAGTCGACAGAACGGCCCGACATTAAAACATTAAAACATTAAACTAAGATATTGTCAGTTAGTTTGTGTCGTCGTCCTCACTTTGAGTCTCATCCTCTCTGACGGCCCCGTGACACGCCTCAAACGATGGGACGCGTGAGGACCAACGACAGATGTCCTGAGAACAAGAGGTTCCATGTAGAGAGAGAGAGAGAGAGAGAGAGAGAGAGTGTGAGTGTGTGTGTGTCTGTCTGTGTGTGTGTGTGTTTTTGTGAGCTGAAGATACAAACACAAGTGCAGCGCTGGAGTTCGATAGGACGCCAACGACTGAACTGGGCGGCGGCTTCAATGTGCGTGTGCGTGTGCGTGTGCATATGCGTGTGCGTGTGCGCGTGCGTGTGCGTGTGCACCTCTGCAAGTAGTATGAATTATGAGAAAGATGAAAGCGGCATCGGATTTCAAAAGTAAACGTGTTGTTTTTAAATGTCAGACGTTTATTTTGAAGGTAACATCAGGATAAAAAAAAAAAGTAAAAAAGATTGCCCATTACCTCTGGCTTTTATTTTGAAGGCTGCAACGCGCTGTGGTTTATGTTGACGTTAATGACGAAGTTATACGTTTGTGTGAAAGACTTTTATTGTGAAAAACTTGATTAGATTGAGTGTTGTGCATTCCCTCTGGCTTTTATTTTGAAGGCTGCAACGCGTTGTGATTAATGACGAAGTTATACGTTTGAAGTTTGTGTGAAAGACTTTTATTATGAAAAGCTTGATTAGATTTAGTGTTGTGCATTCTCACTGGCTTTTATTGTGAAGGCTGCAACGAGCTGTGACCACTAGCAACTACCTGAATTAATCACACATTTATGAATGTAAGGCATAGATTGTCCTCACTTTAGATGAAGTCACACAAAATACTTTACTAACGACGAGAACCTGAATTAATCATGAATTAAAACACGCTTATAAAGCTAACATGTTTAACACAGTCCCTAACCAGCTAAATCATTATATGTATAAATAAATGCATGAATAATGGGGATAAGTATGAATCATGAAACGCATAATAGTCCGGCTTATTAATCAAGAATAAAACGTTCATAACTGTGTTTATGAGTTGCATACTAATGAGTGTTAATGTTGGGACACTTTATGAACGATGAATTAAGTGCTAATGCTGAATAGCGTGTACTTATTAAAAAGTCTTACGCAGATTTCCTCCTCCGATTGAAAGATTTGTTCCTGATTAACGTGTTTTAAACAGTTTTAAAAAGGGGAAGCTGGTAATCCTGCGTGTTACGTGCTTTTGCAATCTTTTTTTTTTTTTTAAAACAAAGAGATTAAGCGATTGAGAGTTGTGCCCCAAAAAAACGGATTAATCCAAATCCAGCCCCCCCCCCCCCCCCCCCCCCCCCCCCCCCCCCCCCCCCCCCCCCCCCCCCCCCCCCCCCCCCCCCCCCCCCACCTCTCTGAGGTGATGCTCAGAGTGGGTGGTGCTTCTGAGGAAGAGAATATACTTCTTTTTTTCCGGCCTGGTCTGTGTCCCGAGACCTGGACACAGACCAGGCCGACCCCGGGTCCCCGGGGTCGGCCTGGTCTGTGTCCAGGTCTCGGGTCTCGGCGGTCTCAAAAGGCTAAGTGGCCCCTTTGAACACTAATAGTTCTCAGCAGGCCCAGACATGTGATTTGTGGTACCGCGCTCCTCCGAAGACACGTGATGCATTATGTTTGACCTCTATGACCTCTGGTTCTGGGTCCATGCGGTCTTAATTTACAATCAGCAGTAAAACAATTTAAATAAATAACATTAGCCAATTACTGACTAACTAACTAATTGACCAAAAGATAAAACGATTACATATCTTATATAGCAAATAGTTTACGTTATAGTCATCTTTGACGCTCCTGACGCCGGAGGGTCGGGTCCCCGGGGGACCGGGCCTGGCTTCCTGCCAGATCACGGGTTAGACCCAGAACCCAGATGACGGGTTAGACCCAGAACCCAGATCACGGGTTAGACCCAGAACCCAGATCACGGGTTAGACCCAGAACCCAGATGACGGGTTAGACCCAGAACCCAGATGACGGGTTAGACCCAGAACCCAGATCACGGGTTAGACCCAGAACCCAGATGACGGGTTAGACCCAGAACCCAGATCACTTGTGCTGGTTGATTGCAAAGAGGTCGTGACCTCCTCCTGGCCAATGTGGTCTCCTTTTCTTTTCTTTTTTTTTTTCTCATTTCTTTGGGATTCAATCCAATAAACAAAACCATGAAATCGAACCCAAACTGCCGTACCGTCGACGTGATTGACTGGACGAC
This sequence comes from Cyclopterus lumpus, assembly GCF_009769545.1. Classification (NCBI taxonomy): domain Eukaryota; kingdom Metazoa; phylum Chordata; class Actinopteri; order Perciformes; family Cyclopteridae; genus Cyclopterus; species Cyclopterus lumpus. The sequence continues at coordinate 3,380,148 of NC_046971.1, read as the reverse complement.
TCGGTGACTCATCGCCACCCCTCGAGGTTACGAGTGGTATTACAACACGGGACGTGTCGGGCCGAGCTGGTTTACGCAACAATATGCAGGGTCATCTTTGACATAATGAACATCCTGGCTAGATATCGTACACGTCGCCCCTTTCAACTGACACAGCTGGGCTACGACGGGTTCATTTCTGGGGTACCTTTCCGGTCCATTCCTGGAGCCACGCTCGAAACAACAAGTCCAGTCCAGGTGCGCTGGGAGTGTCGGTGGTCACATGAAATGCATGACTTTAAAGAAGACTTTGCAGAGGAGGCAGGAGAGTTCCAACTGAGGGGGGGGGGGGGGCGGGGGAACTCTCAGAACCAGAGGAACCTTTTGAGAGACGCCAAGCAAAACAATTTCAAAACAGTGGATTCCTTCTTGTCACGTTCACGGCACCACCTCCACAAGGTCCACGGGCCCAACGGGCCCAACCCACAAGCCCAACAGGTGCATCAACAGACTCCCCCAAACAACGAGGCTTTTGGTGTTCTCCAATGAGTGGAGGGATCGTCAAGTCCAACTGCTTCAGAACGTAGGGGCCATTGGGAGGAGAGTCTGGGAGGTGTGAATAGAAGAATAAAGACGAAGAAGGGACCGGAAACAAAAGGAAGAAATGGAGAAAGAGCGCCAGCTGGAAGATCACTGGACTGGGAGAACCAGAACCAGAAGGTCCCGAGGTGCTCAACACACTTTCCTTTGTGCTCTTTCTGTCACGCACACCTTGACCGCCGAAGAGAAGATCCCGGGGGGTGGGGGGGGGGGAGACATTCGGAGAAACTGGATTCCTGAGATCCTAATCCGATCAGGTGCATGTCAAATTCAGGGACATCGCCGTGCTCCACCTGGTCACGTGACGTCCAGGTCCAAACATAGCTTACCGGATGGTTCCTGACAAGATCTCGGTTCAGACGTCGGCCTCGGCTTTCTAAGAATAACCGACTGTCGAGAGGGAAATTAAAATGGGGTGACTTCCTTTCATTAGGGCTCACTTAAGTGCTTAAATATAGCCGGTCACAAAAGAACAGCGGCAGATCTGTTCCATCCCATAAGCTCTTAAATACAACGTTATGTCAGTTCATTCAAAGGGAATTCATTTCAGGACGTCGTAGATGTTTGTTTTTTTACCCCTTTTGGAGATTGATTGAGGCTTGATTTTGTTATTTTATTCCAATTTAAACCCTGCATACACTTAAATGTACTTTTCGCAAAAGGCATTTTTTCTTTATTATTATTATTATTACGGAGGCAATTACTTTTATTGTGAAGGCACTTAAATATTAAGTATATTAAATATAAATATTTCTTCACTATGTGGCATGGTTTCAAGCTGCGATACAGGAAACCAGCACTACCACAGAGCGTGATTTGTCATCAATAAAAAGTGATTTTGAGGCTTTATTTTGTCATTTTATTCCAATTTAAACCCTTCATACACTTAAATGTACTTTTTTCGCAAAAGGCATTTTTCGATCTAGGAAACCAGAACTACCACAAAGTGTAATTTCTCATTGATAAAAAGGGATTTTGAAGGTTTTTTTTCCTGTAACGTGATTCACGAATATTCTCCCGTCTCGCACTCTTTACGCCTGAAAAATGCAGTATCATCCCATTCTGCAAGGAATAATTAAGCATAACGCATAACGTGACCTTTTCAAGCGGCGCCGTCGTAGCGAGCGGCCCTGCGGTGACCCCGGGACCCGGGTCACAGGTGGTCCTGGTCCCTCTGGATGATGTTGCGTAACAATAAACATGGCACGCGTACGAGGAAATACCAGACGTTTTGTTTCCGTTAAAACTGAAGTTAAAAAGACGCATGTGTGTGTGTGTGTGTGTGTGTGTGTGTGTGTGTGTGTGTGTGTGTGTGTGTGTGTGTGTGTTGGAGAAAGGCGTGTGTGTTGCCATATGGAGGAGGGGCTTAGGAGTATGTAGGGCAGCGGGAGGTTAATCTCTCTCTGTGTAATCTTGACACATATCCAAGCATAAGCATGACTCACATCCCCTTTTTATCCCTGAGGAAGCCGAGATGGAGATTAGTGGACAGGTAAACAACTCCCGGGGGGGGGGGGGGGTATTCACACACACACACACACACACACACACACACACGCACACACACACACTCAACTGCTAATCTGCTTCAGTGCTTAAGCTAATACCAAAAGGCCTGCAAAGCACCTGTGGGAAACTCATTTTTTGCCATTCAGAATAACCCCACTGCTAATTTAAAATAAAACAATGCAAACTCAAGGCCCGCCCCTAATCCCCCTCCTCCCACCCCCCCACTCGTTTTTCCAATGTTCCCACACACACACACACACTCTCACACACACACACACACACACACACACACACACACTCACTCACACACACTCACACACCGGGCCCACCGCCAACGAAAAATACTTAAGCGCCTTTTAAAACCAGAAGATTACGTCGCAACCTTGACAAACAATAAAAAAAAATTACAAAATAAAATATTAATGCAGCAAAATGCTATTAGTACTCTGAATCGAACTAAATTATTTTTGCACGGAGACAACAAGACGGGACCTTCTTTTATAAAAATGAAATAAACTACTTGTTGTAAACTTAAGGGTCTAGAGGGTCAGGGAGATGGAAACAGGTGGTTGTTGTAGGGCTGGTGTGGAGGACAGGGCGACATCTAGTGGTGAGGTGGCAGAATGCAACCAGCTGATATGAAAACACAAAGGAAACCATAAAGTTCTCAAAACCTCACGACCCGATTGGTGAGATCGTGACCGCTGTTACAGAACCAGGTCTTGATGTAAAGCTGGAACAGAACCAGGTCTTGTTGTAAAGCTGGAACAGAACCAGGTCTTGTTGTAAAGCTGGAACAGGACCAGGTCTTGATGTAAAGCTGGAACAGAACCAGGTCTTGTTGTAAAGCTGGAACAGAACCAGGTCTTGTTGTAAAGCTGGAACAGAACCAGGTCTTGTTGTAAAGCTGGAACAGGACCAGGTCTTGATGTAAAGCTGGAACAGAACCAGGTCTTGTTGTAAAGCTGGAACAGAACCAGGTCTTGTTGTAAAGCTGGAACAGGACCAGGTCTTGTTATAAGGCTGGAACAGGACCAGGTCTTGTTATAAGGCTGGAACAGAACCAGGTATTGTTGTAAAGCTGGAACAGAACCAGGTCTTGTTATAAGGCTGGAACAGAACCAGGTATTGTTGTAAAGCTGGAACAGAACCAGGTCTTGTTGTAAAGCTGTTACAGGACCAGGTCTTGTTGTAAAGCTGTTACAGGACCAGGTCTTGTTGTAAAGCTGGAACAGGACCAGGTGTTGTTATAAGGCTGGAACAGGACCAGGTCTTGTTGTAAAGCTGGAACAGGACCAGGTCTTGTTATAAGGCTGGAACAGGACCAGGTCTTGTTGTAAAGCTGGAACAGGACCAGGTCTTGTTGTAAAGCTGGAACAGGACCAGGTCTTGTTATAAGGCTGGAACAGAACCAGGTCTTGTTGTAAAGCTGGAACAGAACCAGGTCTTGTTGTAAAGCTGGAACAGGACCAAGTCTTGTTGTAAAGCTGGAACAGAACCAGGTCTTGATGTAAAGCTGGAACAGAACCAGGTCTTGTTGTAAAGCTGGAACAGAACCAGGTCTTGTTGTAAAGCTGGAACAGGACCAGGTCTTGTTGTAAAGCTGGAACAGAACCAGGTGTTGTTGTAAAGCTGGAACAGGACCAGGTCTTGTTGTAAAGCTGGAACAGAACCAGGTCTTGATGTAAAGCTGGAACAGAACCAGGTCTTGTTGTAAAGCTGGAACAGAACCAGGTCTTGTTGTAAAGCTATTACAGGACCAGGTCTTGTTGTAAAGCTGGAACAGGACCAGGTCTTGTTGTAAAGCTATTACAGGACCAGGTCTTGTTGTAAAGCTGGAACAGGACCAGGTCTTGTTGTAAAGCTATTACAGGACCAGGTCTTGTTGTAAAGCTGTAACAGGACCAGGTCTTGTTGTAAAGCTGTAACAGAACCAGGTCTTGATGTAAAGCTGGAACATAACCAGGTCTTGTTGTAAAGCTGGAACAGGACCAGGTCTTGTTATAAGGCTGTAACAGGACCAGGTCTTGTTGTAAGGCTGTAACAGGACCAGGTCTTGTTGTAAAGCTGGAACAGGACCAGGTCTTGTTATAAGGCTGGAACAGAACCAGGTCTTGTTGTAAAGCTATTACAGGACCAGGTCTTGATATAAGGCTGGAACAGGACCAGGTCTTGATGTAAAGCTGGAACAGAACCAGGTCTTGTTGTAAAGCTGGAACAGAACCAGGTCTTGATGTATATTAGAGTTGAAGAGAGAGACATCAAACTATTAAAGGCCATCAAAGCCCTCCGTGAGCTGTGGTCAGAGGTGGAGGATCCAGTCATCGGAGAGATGAATGACTTCCTAACAGGTGGACTATGAGGTGTGGGGGTCTGTGGGGGTCTGTGGGGGGGTATGGGGTCGGGGGCTGTGTTGAGTTACAGCTGAACCTCCAGAGAGCGACCGTGACCTTGTGGCTTTGTCAGCTCGCTGGAAATGGATTTGTTTTCCCAGAATCCTCATAGACACGTATGAGGATCCACACGAGTGATGCACACACACACACACACACACACACACACACACACACATACACACACACACAAACACACACACAACTGCAAAGAACAGATACTTTTAGAGATAGAAAAACTACAAAATGCTCAAATATCCATACACAATACCCAAACGGCTCAACCTGGTGCTTCCGTCTCAACCCACCGCGCAACTAAAAATATCATTTAAAAGACGTGCAGCTTTCTCAAAAGGAGAGAAATCACATTTTAAAAAAAAACATTGAATTAAATTTAAATAACAAAACATCGACCACCCAGAAGTGAGACACCGGAGCCACGAGGTTCACCGGGTCGCCGCCGCGAGGGCAGGAAATAGCATCATCGAGCAACACTGACAGATATGAAGCGTGTGTGTGTGTGTGTGTGTTATTATCA